>NC_073416.1:487500-670000 GCF_028641065.1 Leucoraja erinaceus
TCCTGGACTTCCCCAACATCAGGAACAATCTTCCTGCATCTAGCCTGTCCAACCCCTTAAGAATTTTGTAAGTTTCTATAAGATCCCCTCTCAATCTCCTAAATTCTAGAGAGTATAAACCAAGTCTATCCAGTCTTTCTTCATAAGACAGTCCTGACATCCCAGGAATCAGTATGGTGAACCTTCTCTGTACTCCCTCTATGGCAATAATGTCCTTCCTCAGATTTGGAGACCAAAACTGCACGCAATACTCCAGGTGTGGTCTCACCAAGACCCTGTACAACTGCAGTAGAACCTCCCTGCTCCTATACTCAAATCCTCTTGCTATGAAAGCCAACATACCATTGGCTTTCTTTACTGCCTGCTGCACCTGCATGCCTACCTTCAATGACTGGTGTACCATGACACCCAGGTCTCGCTGCATCTCCCCCTTTCCCAATCGGCCACCGTTTAGATAATAATCTGCTTTCCTAACTCAGTGGGTCAGACAGCATCTCTGGAGAGAAGGAATGATATTCAGTTGAAAGCAGCATTTGCAGTTCCTTCCTACACAATGAATTTGCTCCTTACTTAAGTTAGGGTTGAGTCAACAGGTCGTCCTGAATGTGTTGAAGGAAGTAAATGACTGAACGCGATCTAACTGTGAAGTGTTTGGATGGTGGCCATGGGCGCTTGAATCGATCAGATATCAGCTGCAGGTCACCTACACTTTTCAAAGTATTTCTGTCCATAACTCTCGCGGACTTCAGGCGACAGCCTGTCCCACAGTCTGTGCAAGTCCTTCTCAATGCACTCCAGGTTAGTCACAGCCGTCCTGAAGAATCCTGGCTCAATGATGCTGACTTGAACACCAAAATGCTGCATGTCGCGTCTGAAACAAAAACACAGCGCAAATGTACAGCGTTCGAGGCATGTCCTTAAACCCTGTCCCACTTCGGAAACCTGAACGGAAACCTCTGGAGACTTTGCGCCCCACAACCGAGGTTTCCGTGCGGTTCCCGGAGGTTTTTGTCAGTCTCCCTACCTGCTTCCACTACCTGCAACCTCCGGCAACCTCCGGGAACCGCACGGAAACCTTTGTGTGGGGCGCAAAGTCTCCAGAGGTTTCCGTTCAGGTTTCCTAAGTGGGACAGGGGCATAATTTAATAGCTGCTGATAAGAGTGCAGTTGGAACAACCCCCTCACAACTACACACTGTGGTCCCCTGTCACAGGTTGGAGGAAGACTGAGCCACTGGGACAAACTTATGGACCGCACGCACCACAGTTACACACCAGTTTTAACTTCAACCACTGATGCTTGGATAGTTAATGAAAACCCTGATCAAAGAGATGAGCTTCAAAGAGGAGAGAGGTGGAGAGGTCCAGACCTGCATGGTAGTTAAAGGCACAGCGTTGGAAAGACAAAGACCAGAGATGAGCAGGAGAGAGGGAATTATGTAGAACCTCAAACACAGGGAGAGGGTGGCACAGCGGTAGAGTTGCTGCCTCACAGCGCCAGAGACCCGGGTTCCATCCTGACTACGGGCGCTGTCTGTACGGAGTTTGTACGTTCTCCCCGTGACCTGCGTGGGTTTTCTCCGGGTGCTCCGGTTTCCTCCCACACTCCAAAGACGTGCAGGTTTGTAGGTTAATTGGCTTCGGTAAATTGTCCCCAAGTGTGTGTCGGATGGAATCAGTGGTTGCTGGTGGGCACAGGCTCGGTGGGTCGAAGGGCTGTCTCTTTAAACGAAACTAGACTCTCACCTCAAACTGTCTGAGAAAGACTCCACTCCGCACTTTGAGAGGCAGTAGCCACCGCCAGCAAAGGATATCCTCGCCATGACACTGGCCACATTGACGACTCTGCCCCTGGCCTTCTTCACCAAGGGGAGGAAGGTGAGCGTGACCTCCATCAAGCCCAGCAGGTTCACGCCCAGGACTGCGTGATAATCCTCCATCTTCATCCATTCTGTGGGGCCGATGGGAACGGCCCTGCCTGCATTGTTCACCAAGCCCCACAGACCTGGAAGGGAAAGGAGAAGTCAGCGATCAATAACGCCTCCAACTTTATTTCCAGTCAGAGTGTAATGCCCCCTGTCCCACTTAGGAAACCTGAACGGAAACCTCTGGAGACTTTGCGCCCCACCCAAGGTTTCCGTGCGGTTCCCGGAGGTTTTTGTCAGTCTCCCCACCTGCTTCCACTACCTGCAACCTCCGGCAACCTCCGGGAACCGCACGGAAACCTTGGGTGGGGCGCAAAGTCTCCAGAGGTTTCCGTTCAGGTTTCCTAAGTGGGACGGAGGCATTACACTATCCCACACACTAGACACAATTTTTACAATTTTACCAGAGCCAATTATCTTGAATTGGACTTTATTTTGCACTTTAAATGCAGTGTCCTTTATCCTGTATCTGTACACTGTGGATGGTTTGATTGTTATCTTGTATAGTCTTGTCTTTGATTGAATAGCACGCAAACAAAATCTTTTCACTGTACCTCATTGCACGTAACAATAATAAGCTAAACTAAACTAAACTACTATTCGAGTCATCCTGCAGCAAGGATGCTCACTGTCGGGGTTCGGCGTCGGCGTTCCACCAGCCCGGCGTGAGGGCCTGAACATCGGGCCACCCGGGGCGGCGACTGCGGGTGCTCGGAAGGCCCCGACCACGGATGAACACGGAGGGGAGGCTGGGCTGGACTATGGTGCCATCCTCACCTTGATGCCATTTATGTTATGTTGTGTCGTGGACTTTCTGTGTTTGTGCTTTTTTTTAATTCAATTTCAATTTTATTTTTTAATATGTTTTATTATTTATTTATAATTATTATCCATTTATTTATTTATTTATTTATTTATTTTTGTGTGTGATTTTTTTTTATGATACTGCCTGTAAGGGAAATTCATTTCGTTGTCTCAAATTGAGACAATGACAATAAATTTGAATACAATACAATACAATACAAGTTGCTACAATACTTTGTTTAGATGGTGAAGGGGTTTTCGTGAACAAAAATCAGGCTCCCTGTTACCTTTCTCCCCCACCTGGGCTTGGACCCAGTCGGCAGTTTTCTGGATGCTGACGGGGTCAGTCACGTCGAGCAGGACGGCCTTCAGTCTGGATGAGTTGCTCCTGTGCATGGAGTCCACGCCTTTTTGGGTCAGGCAGCTGGCAAGGACGCAGAAACCTTGGTGGTCCAGGCGTTTTGCCAGAAGGTTGCCGAAGCCCGAGTCACATCCAGTGATGAGAACGTACTTGTCCTTGACATCGCCGATCTTCTGACGGTCCCTGATCAACCATCCAAAGGCAAGGAGTAAAACCACGGACAGGAGATAGAGCCACATGAGGTCACTCTGGTGGATCTGGGAGGAGGAGGCAGAACAATTGAATTTAATAACGTCTTTATGCTTCGTTTACAAGATGAAATCATCTTCACGTGACTTGTAATCCATGTTATACTAGACCAAGTGCAGACCCGTTGGGTCTGCTCCCCCAATGGTGTGATCCCCCAACCCAATATTCCACCATGCACCCGTCTCCTCCAACGGAACTGAACCCGTTCCCAAATGTAAGATTCCAGCACTCCCCTGCCTCCCTCAGCAGTGGATTGAAAAACAATCTCAATGTCACCTCCCCTGCCTGCTGCAGCAGTTCCAATTGCAATATCAATTGGGCCTCCCCCTCCTGTTGAAGCACTTGCTGTGATATCCCATTGAGGTGAAAAGTTCAGAGTGTTCCTGTCTTGCAACTTTGTTTTGAAGTGTGTTGGAAGCTGATAGGAAGGAGCAGCGAATCAAAAGGCAGAAAGGACGGACGGCAGGCAGGCGGCAGCCACAGAGTTTTATATAATAATAGATGTACAAGTCAAGTCAAGTCACTTTTATTTCTATAGCACATTTAAAAATCAACTCTCGTTGACCAAAGTGCTTTACATTGGTGGAGGTACTAACGTTATACAACAGTGGTTCATAGATTAAGTACATAGATAAATACATACATGTAGCCCTCCCTCAGAGGACATCAAGAAAGGCTTGAGAGTAAAGATGAGTTTTAAGTCTCGACTTAAAAGAGTCGATGGAGGGGGCAGTTCTGATGGGAAGAGGGATGCTGTTCCACAGACTAGGAGGCTTATACACTGCAGCATCTACAGTACATCACACACTTTACCAAATAAACGGTGTCACATATACAGGCAAAATTTAGTTTAGTTTTAGTTTAGAGATACAGCGCAGAAACAGGCCCTTCAGCCCACTGAGTCCATGCCGACCAGCGACCCCTGCACACTAACACTATCCTACACACACTAGGGACAATTTACACAATTATACCAAGTCAATTAACCTACAAACCTGCACGTCTTTGGAGTGTGGGAGGAAACCGGAACTCCCGGAGAAAACCCATGCAGGTCACGGGGAGAACATGCAAACTCCGTACAGACAGCACCCATGGTCAGGATCAAACCGGGGCCTCCAGCGCTGTGAGTTAGCAACTCTACCGCTGAGCTATCTAAACCTCTCAATGAGGTAGCAAGATCTCACCAGAGCATGTAAGGCACAAGAAGTCACCTATGCTTCTTTTTAAAGGCCAACATGAAGCCACGTCAAATATATTGCAAAGTTAAATAGCAACACTAGAATTTAAAATTGCTCATAAACCATGTGGCCATTTTACCCCAGCACCTTGGTACGTTCTCCCCGTGACCTGTGTGGGTTTTCTCCGGGTGCTCCGGTTTCCTCCCGCACTCCAAAGACGTACAGGTTTGTAGGTTAATCGGTTTGTAAAATTGTAAATTGTCCCTAGTGTGTGTAGGATAACGTTAGTGTGCGGGGTGATCGCTGGTTGGCACGGACTCGGTGGGCCGAAGGGCCTGTTTTCACCCCGTATCTCCAAACGAAACAAAACTACTGAAATATGTGCGCACTCAACAGGGCTGGTTTGACTGGAAAATCATTCAATTCGAAATTAAAACTCATAATCACTGAGGTAACTACAAATGTAAAACTCACAATTTCAAGTCCTTGTTCCTCCACATCAAATCACATGCAGCTCACCATGGCTTTGCTAATTATGCCTGCTTGTGAATGTGTACTTTGGTGTAATATATAACCTGCTTGTTTGAAGGTTTCAGCTGCTGAAATGATAAGTGGCTCATTGTTTACTAATCTGCCGCACAGGACTCTCAGCTGACCTGCGGTGATTTGCTCCACATGCCTCTAATGCTGCAAGTTGTGGTAAAAGTTCACACAGTTCTCTTAGGATTTCTTTCTTTCTTTCATTTTGGTCCCTGGAATAAGCAGCAGCATTTCTGTTTCTGCACATGACCAACAATGGCCGGCCCCGAATGTAGGAAGGTGTTTGTTGGCGTTTTAAAAAGACATCAAAGAGAATTCTGACACCAACTTTCTCACCGAGATTCTGGTCACATCTATAGAAACATAGAAACATAGAAATTAGGTGCAGGAGTAGGCCATTCGGCCCTTCGAGCCTGCACCATTCGCCATTCAATATGATCATGGCTGATCATCCACCTCAGTATCCCGTACCTGCCTTCTCTCCATACCCCCTGATCCCCTTAGCCACAAGGGCCACATCTAACTCCCTCTTAAATATAGCCAATGAACTGTGGCCTCAACTACCCTCTGTGGCAGAGAGTTCCAGAGATTCACCACTCTCTGTGTGAAAAAAGTTCTTCTCATCTCGGTTTTAAAGGATTTCCCCCTTATCCTTAAGCTGTGACCCCTTGTCCTGGACTTCCCCAACATCGGGAACAATCTTCCTGCATCTAGCCTGTCCAACCCCTTAAGAATTTTGTAAGTTTCTGTAAGATCCCCTCTCAATCTCCTAAATTCTAGAGATTATAAACCAAGTCTATCCAGTTTTTCTTCATAAGACAGTCCTGACATCCCAGGAATCAGTCTGGTGAACCTTCTCTGCACTCCCTCGATGGCAATAATGTCCTTCCTCAGATTTGGAGACCAAAACTGTACGCGGGATGTGTGAACCAGGATGTGCATGGACAAGGGGAGCCACTTAGGCTGCTAGGTTACGTAATCTCATCAAAATCAGCCACCAATGTAATTCCTAGTGAGTGTGGAATGCAGGGCAGGCCCAAGTGTGGAGCAGAGCACCATGAGGTGTCTCCATCTTCAGTGTGAACCAGCATCTGCACTTCCTTCTACAAACATCTCCAAGGAGATGGGAATTGAAGGAAGTTTGAGGAATATGTGCACAGAAGCAGGCCGTTCAGCCCCACAGATCCATGATGCCTCAAACAGACCTCCTCCCACCAGTCTACCCACCTCCCCCTCGCCTGTCATCACCTTCCTTCACGTAGAAACAAAGAACTGCAGGTGCCGATTGATACCAAAAAAAAGACACAGAGTGCTGGAGTAACTCAGCGGGTCAGGCAGCATCTGTGGAGAATGTCGATAGGCCTCTTTGGAGAACATGGATAGGTGACATTTCACAGAGTGCTGGAGTAACTCAGCGGGTCAGGCAGCCTCTGTGGAGAACGTGGATAGGTGACGTTTCACAGAGTGCTGGAGTAACTCAGCGGGTGCAGCAGCATCTATGGAGCTAAGGAAATAGGTAACGTTTCGGGCCGAAACCCTTAAGGGTTTCGGCCCGAAACGTTGCCTATTTCCAGAGGATTTCGGCCCGAAACGTTGCCTATTTCCTTAGCTCCATAGATGCTGCTGCACCATAACTCAGTGGGTCTGGCAGCATGGATAGGTGACGTTTGTGGAGTAACTCAGCGGGTCAGGCAGCATGAGAACATGGATAGGTGACGTTTCACAGAGTGTGGAGTTCAGCGGGTCAGGCAGTGTGGAGAACATGGATAGGTGACGTTTCACAGAGTGCTGGAGTCACTCAGTGGGTCAGGCAGCATCTGTGGAGAACATGGATAGGTGACGTTTCACAGAGTGCTGGAGTAACTCAGCGGGTCAGGCAGCATCTGTGGAGAACATGGATAGGTGGCGTTTCAGAGTGCTGGAGTAACTCAGCGGGTCAGGCAGCATCTGTGGAGAACATGGATAGGTGATGTTTGTGGTAGATGGTAGGTCAGAATTGCTCTCTAGATGGTGGTAGGATGGTTCAGTTACCTTATAACAGCTGGGAAAAAGCTGGGAACTGCAGATGCTGATTTACACCAAAGATAGACACAAAATGCTGGAGTAACTGAACAGCTCTGGCAGCATCTCTGGAGAGAAGGAATGGGTAATGTTTCCAGTCAAAACCCTTCTTCAAACTGTCCCTGAATCTGGAGGTGTGTGTGCGTTTGTTTTCACACTTCTGTACCTGATGCCCGATGGGAGAGGGGAGAAGAGGGAGTGACTGGGGGGTGAGACTGGTCCTTGATGATGCTGCTGGCCTTGCCAAGTCAGCGTGAGATGTAGATGGAGTCAATGGAAGGGAGGTCGGTTTGTGTGTGATGGTCTGGGCTGCGTCCACAACTCTCTGCAACTGTGCAATTGTGCTAATTGTAACAACTGTTGTTCCAAACGATGTCTTGTTAGTAAGGTGGATGCTCATTTATAATGTGGAAAGTATTTACATAGGGAGTACACAGCTGTATGTTGATAGGGTGTGTAGCATTTATACAGGTACTCTAATGCTTTTAATTTATTCTCTCCTCCCCCTCAAGCAACAGTTTATGAATGTGTCATTGACCAGGTTTTAACCTCTATTCTTCAACTTCCAAATCTCCGTGAGTTGTTGCATTTTGGGATGTCGAACAAGGGCAGGACCAACACAGTGAATGGTAGGTCTCTGGGTAGTGTTGTAGAGCAGAGGGATCTAGGAGTACAGGTGCATGGTTCCTTGAAGGTGGAGTCGCAGGTAGAAGTCTTTAAGGCAGAGATAGGTAGATTCTTGATTAGTACAGGTGTCAGGGGTTAATGGGGAGAAGGCAGGAGAATGCGGTTAGGAGGGAGAGATAGATCAGCCATGATTGAATGGCGGAGTAGACTTGATGGGCCGAATGTTGGGAGATCGGTAATACATCCTTAAGCTTTTGACAGATCGAGAGGCTGATCACAGCTGGGGTAAGGGCATTCTTGAATCTCGTGGTCTGTGCTGCCAAGCTTATGTGAATCGGAGGCAGTGCAGGTAAGGTTCAGTGTAAGAAGGAACTGCAGATGCTGGTTTCAATCGAAGACAGACACAAAATGCTGGAGTAACTCAGCTGGACAGGCAGCATCCCTGGAGAGAAGGAATGGGTGACGTTTCGGGTCGAGACCCTTTGTCAGACTGATTGTCTAAGGTCCAGTGGTTTGATTTCTAGCATAAAGGAGTTGTCTTATGAGAAAAGATCGAGTAGATTGTGCCTGTTGTCCTTGGAGATGAGCAGAATAAGTTTGTCTCACTGAAATATGTGGACTTGTGATGGGACGTGACAGGAGAGGTGCTGAGAGGATGCTTCACACGGGCGTATTGGACAAAGGTTGTGCATTGTAGCTGGCACACGGAGTTCTCATAAGGGTTGTGAATGGTTGGCACTCAGCAGAGAGCTTTGGCAGAGGCATTAATTGGATTCAAGACTGACATTGACAGATTTTTAAGATGTTAGGGGAATCAAAGGTTGAGAACAAACAACAGATCAGGCATGATGTCAACAAATGTTGAGGCCATATCGCCTATTCCTGCTCTTATTCCATATATTCTCCTGCCCTGTATGGACATACTGAAAGTGAGGTAGCACAACTTAAATGACAAAATGAAAATAAACAGCAATGCAAGCGAGCGGGGGGGGAGGGCTTTGAGGTTCCTTGGCAAAAATGCATCGACACACTGTTGCTGGTCGTTTCATTCACTGGTGGGAAACCACAAAGGGATTCCTTTTTAAAAACAATGCGCTGCTTTCACCAGATTTTAAGGGCTTAAGTCTAAGTAGAAAATCTCTGTGTTGCATTAGGATTTATTTAATAGACAAAGGCTGTGCATTGAAGCTGGCACATGCAAATCAGGTTTGTTTTTTTTGCACTCAAGAGTTTGAAATCCCAAAGAGACTCGGATTAACTGCAGTTATAGGAATGGAAATCAAATGTATCTGATCACTGGCATTTAGTCAGTGGCTCAATATAAATTGAATTCTTTGCAGCATCATAGGGGTCATGTATTTAAAGTGCTGGCGTAACTCAGCGGGACAGGCAGCATCTCTGGAGAGAGGGAATGGGTAACGTTTCAGGTTGAGACCCTTCTTCAACCTGCTGGGTTGTAAGCCCGCAGCTAACAAGATCTACATCCCCATTGACCTCTTGTTTTCACACCTTACCCTTCCATATCTCTTATCTGACACTCAGTCTGAAGAAGGGTCTCAACCCGGAACGTCACCAATTCCTTCTCTCCAGAGATGTTGCCTGCCCCGTTGAGTTACTCCAGCACTTTCTGTCTATCCTTGGTGTAATCCAGCATCTGCAGTTCCTTCTTGCACGTTGCAGCTAATGAATGGAGTGGATCTAACATCCATGTTCCCATCCATCTGTACTCGGTGCAACTAGAGTAGATGTTCCCGTCACCATCTCCCTGTCACAAGTGGAATTGGAACAAATGAATCTGAGGCTGTCATTCTAACCGATGATGGACCAATCTGGGACATTGGAGTTCAGTGCCATTGGCTGGCAACGGCTGCAAGCTGCCCTCTCGTAGTTGTGTAGGGACTGGATCTATCCAACAAACCAATCAAGGGTATGCTGTGAAAACGTTCGTGTGGACATGTGTGATGTGTGGGCAATTGCTACCATACGATAGAACTTTATTTATCCCAGGAGGGAATCTGCCAACAGTCAATAAAGCACAAAAAACACAAGATACGAGGTGAGGTGATTGGGGGTGTGCAAAGGGGGGGGGGGGGGGGGGGGGGGGGTCAGTCTCAGTCTACCCCACGACAGAAGGTAGAGGAGTTGTACAGTTTGATAGCCACAGGGAAGAAGGATCTCCTGTGGCATTCTGTGCTGCATCCTGGTGGGGACCAGTCTGTTGCTGAAGGTGCTCCTCAGGTTGACCAGTGATGTCACGGAGGGGGCGAGCTGCATTGTCCAGGACGCTCCGCAATTTGAGGAGCATCCTCCCCTCCAAGACCAACTCCAACTCCAATTCCAACTGCGCCCCCAGGACGTAGAGCCGGCCTTCCGGATGAGTTTGTTGATCGTGTTGGCATCCGCGACCTTCGCCCCTGCTGCCCCAGCACACGGCAGTGACGAAGATGGCACTGGCCACCATCGATGGGTAGAACATCTGCAGCATCTCACTGCAGATGTTGAAGGAGCGGGGCCTTCTCATGAAGTACAGGCAGCTCAATAACAGCTACGTAAATATAGGAGAGGTGGCCCTGGTTTGGCAAAGAGTGGATTTGGAAAAAAAACACTCAACATGCTGAAATTGAAGGATTAGCAGCCAGAGGCTTGCAAGGTGGAAGAGATTGAAGAGTGCTTTTGAAAGAAGTAAGAACTGACTATAGGAGCCGTTGTACGCTGTGGGTAGTCTCGGTACTACTGAAGGGCGTGTGTCAAGGGAGCTTTGATGGTACGCTGCAATCATTAATATTTAAACCAGGGATTTTACAATGCACTATTGCAAAATGAAAAATATTGATATTATGAAGTTACACTAGCCAAACATTAATTGGCCCAGCAGTGCAAGGTGCAATACTACTGCAATATATTGTCTATAAGGGCACTGAGATTAGTCACGACAGTTTTGACTGGAGACGGGTTGCAATGGTGTTCATAGCAGCTCAGCCTTGTGACTGACACACAGTATTTCAGGCATGAGGGAAGACACAGACTGGTCACTGATACTCCCTGCAACGTGCATCTCTAATCTCCACCACGCTGCCACAGAGAACAGCGCAGATGCATTCAGATAAACGCAGAAATCAAACGAAAAGGAAAAATGCAAGCATATCACTTCAATTTCAGATCCACAAGTCACATATATTATACATTCTGGGAGCAGAATTAGGCCATTCGGCCCATCAGGTCTACTCCACCATTCAATCATGGCTGATCTATCTCTCCCTCCTAACCCCATTCTCCTGCCTTCTCCCCATAACCCCTGACACCCCTACTTATCAAGATTTTTTTCCCCCAGGATGGAAATGTCAATAATAAGAGGGCTTGGCTTTAAGGTTAGAGGGGCAAAGTTTAAAGGAGATTTAAGGGGAATTAGGTTTTAAACAGAGAGGGCAGTGGGTGCCTGGAACGCGCTACCAGGGGTGGTGGTGAAGGCAGATACCATAGTGGCGTTTGGCGAGGAGTTTGTATGTTCTCCCTGTGACCTGCGTGGGTTTTCTACAGGTGCCCCGGGAACACTACCATTTGATCTTCTAAGGTTGACTGACACAATGGATATAATTCCCACTTTCAGGAATAGTGTAAAACGAGCAACAGTGATAACAATTGGAAGCTACACACAACGTACACCGCTGTTAACCAAAGGCAGATTTCCTCTTTTGGATACAACCATGCTTTGTCATAGAGTCAGATAGACACAAGAAGATAGACACAAGAAGGGTCTCGACATGAAAAGTCACCTATTCCTTCTCTCCAGAGATGCTGCCTGTCCCGTTTAGTGACTCCAGCGTTTTGCGTGGATACAGCATGGAAACAGGCCCTTCGGCCCAACTTGCCCGTGCCGACCAAGGTGCCCCATCTACACTAGTCCCACCTGCCCGCATTTGGCCCGTGTACCTCTAAACCTGTCCTGTCCATGTGCCTGTCCAACTGCCTGTTAATATAAAGAGCAAATTTCTGACCACAAACTGTCATATAACCATATAACAATCACAGCACGGAAACAGGCCATCTCGGCCCTACAAGTCCGTGCCGAACAACTTTTTTTTTTTTTCCCCTTAGTCCCACCTGCCTGCACTCATACCATAACCCTCCATTCCCTTCTCATCCATATGCCTATCCAATTTATTTTTAAATGATACCAATGAACCTGCCTCCACCACTTCCACTGGAAGCTCATTCCACACATTTGAAAACTATGCGACAAAAAAACATATGGAGAGGCTGCTGATGAAAACTACTCATGTGTTTACCAGTTGAACCTTGTACCAGCAGACCTGTGAGACTCAACTGTTGCAGTTCAGACTGGCAATGTCATTGAAGATCAGTTTCAATGATTTGAAATTAAAATGCGACGCAGTCTAATTCTATGTGACGTAAGAACTCGCTAAAGAAACAGGGGAAAATGAGAATATTTTTCCACAAGACAAATCGTTACAGTCTAAACCACGGATTCAATTGCTATCTTCAAAAGGCGATCAGAGATATACTTGACAAAGGCAACAAAAAGATAAATCGGGTTTGGAGGGAAAGCTCTTTGGAAGCTTTGACAAGACAGATCTCAGAAGCACAGGCCGTTCTAGGCTAGCAGATCCTTAACACAGGCAGTATCTCAAACTCAAAGGAAAGAAAAAAGTATTGGCTGGCTTTCCACAGCTGATTATTATCCAGGAATCCAGGCTGGAAAACATATGTGAGACGTCTTAAACATGATGTAAAGTGATGCTAGTCGCAAAAGACTGCTGCTTGTCTCTATACATCCACAAAGCTTGTTTGTTGCCTCGGTTACCCAACATGAGTCACCCATGTTCATCAGAGAAAAATATAAGCAATAGAAAGTGATGAGGAGATAAGATTGAATGAATCGGAAGATCCCGCCCCGCGCTGAATACATGTTGCCTGATCAGCCTACCTTTCCAATGGAGATTTTGTTACGCTAGATTTGCTTCTGTTCGTTATCCACCTTCACATTCTTCATTTAACTTACCCAGATGAACGGAGACTTCTTATCCAGAGTGCTCGAGCAGATTACTGCAATAGCAAATTCTTTTTGCTTGCTGTTTTAGATTTGTAGAAATGAGATGCTGTTGAAGGCGTCTTGATTTAAATCAAGCTGCTTCAGTAGGGTGTGACACAAAGCATCTCATAGAGGGTGGAGTTTGAATATTTAAAGTCACAAAGTACTTTGCCACTTCAAATCATTAAGCTATCAAATGTATTTTCAGTTGCCAGGAGATTTCAGCAGAATTTCGTTGATTTTAAATTAGCAATATATTAACAGGATCACAACTCTAATTTCTTTAAAAAATATATATTTTTAATAGAAGCAATGTACAATGCATTTCGTTGTCTCTGTACTGTACACTGACAATGACAATTAAAATTGAATCTGAATCTGAATCTGAATCTATAATATAAAGCATGAATAACATAATACATTTCATGTACAACTTCTTGTTTTTAATTTAGTAGTGAAAAAGTAAGCAAGAAAAAGAGAGAAAGAGAATATTAAAATAAAGTGGTGATATTGATAGTTCATGAAAAAAATAGAGAGAAATGGCCGATAAAGTTGTAAAGCCCGAGAGAACAAAAGGGAGAGATGAAACAAAAAAAAAGGATAGAGAAAAAAAAATGAAAAGGGATATATACGTGCTTCGTATCTTTACCCACCCCTTGCCCGGTTTTGAAACGGTTAATTTCTACGGTTGGTCTGATTTGCCTGATAGGACGAATCTCCAACTCCAAGTGGTACTCTGGTTTATTTGGACAAATGATTGCGTTTCTCAGAGTCCGTCCAGGTTCGACACAGGTTGTTGGCCAGCACAGCATGTTCATAAATGTTTCCTTTTGCCTACAGTCTAAACCACGGATTCAATTGCTATCTTCAAAAGGCGATCAGAGATATACTTGACAAAGGCAACAAAAAGATAAATCGGGTTTGGAGGGAAAGCTCTTTGGAAGCTTTGACAAGACAGATCTCAGAAGCACAGGCCGTTCTAGGCTAGCAGATCCTTAACACAGGCAGTATCTCAAACTCGAAGGAAAGAAAAAAGTATTGGCTGGCTTTCCACAGCTGATTATTATCCAGGAATCCAGGCTGGAAAACATATGAGACGTCTTTAACACGATGTAAAGTGATGCTAGTCGCAAAAGACTGCTGCTTGTCTCTATACATCCACAAAGCTTGTTTGTTGCCTCGGTTACCCAACATGAGTCACCCATGTTCATCAGAGAAAAATATAAGCAATAGAAAGTGATGAGGAGATAAGATTGAATGATCCCGCCCCGCGCTGAATACATGTTGCCTGATCAGCCTACCTTTCCAATGGAGATTTTGTTACGCTAGATTTGCTTCTGTCGATCCACCTTCACATTCTTCATTTAACTTACCCAGATGAACGGAGACTTCTTATCCAGAGTGCTCGAGCAGATTACTGCAATAGCAAATTCTTTTTGCTTGCTGTTTTAGATTTGTAGAAATGAGATGCTGTTGAAGGCGTCTTGATTTAAATCAAGCTGCTTCAGTAGGGTGTGACACAAAGCATCTCATAGAGGGTGGAGTTTGAATATTTAAAGTCACAAAGTACTTTGCCACTTCAAATCATTAAGCTATCAAATGTATTTTCAGTTGCCAGGAGATTTCAGCAGAATTTCGTTGATTTTAAATTAGCAATATATTAACAGGATCACAACTCTAATTTCTTTAAAAAATATATATTTTTAATAGAAGCAATGTACAATGCATTTCGTTGTCTCTGTACTGTACACTGACAATGACAATTAAAATTGAATCTGAATCTGAATCTGAATCTATAATATAAAGCATGAATAACATAATACATTTCATGTACAACTTCTTGTTTTTAATTTAGTAGTGAAAAAGTAACAAAAGCAAGAAAAAGAAAGAAAGAGAATATTAAAATAAAGTGGTGATGTTGATAGTTCATGAAAAAAATATAGAGAAATGGCCCATAAAGTTGTAAAGCCCGAGAGAACAAAAGGGAGAGATGAAACAAAAAAAAAGGATAGAGAAAAAAAAAATGAAAAGGGATATATCAAGAGAGTATCAAGAGTATCAAGAGTATATACGTGCTTCGTATCTTTACCCACCCCTCGCCCGGTTTTGAAACGGTTAATTTCTACGGTTGGTCTGATTTGCCTGATAGGACGAATCTCCAACTCCAAGTGGTACTCTGGTTTATTTGGACAAATGATTGCGTTTCTCAGAGTCCGTCCAGGTTCGACACAGGTTGTTGGCCAGCACAGCATGTTCATAAATGTTTCCTTTTTGCCAGATTGGGGTGACATGGTGGCACAGCGGGTAGAGTTGCTGCCTTACAGTGCCGGAGACCCGGGTTCGATCCTGACATCGGGCATTGTCGGTGCAGAGTTATGCCGCTGTCCCACTTAGGAAACCTGAACGGAAACCTCTGAAGACTTTGCGCCCCACCCAAGGTTTCCGAGCGGTTCCCGGAGGTTTTTGTCAGTCTCCCCACCTGCAACTTCCGGCAACCTCCGGGAACCGCACCTCCGGGATTCCTGAGAGGGGATCTTATAGAAAGTTACAAAATTCTTAAGGGGTTGGACAGGCTAGATGCAGGAAGATTGTTCCCGATGTTGCGGAAGTCCAGAACAAGGGGTCACAGTTTAAGGATAAGGGGGAAATCTTTTAGGACCGAGATGAGAAAAACATTTTTCACACAGAGAGTGGTGAATCTGTGGAATTCTCTGCCACAGAAGGTAGTTGAGGCCACACAGTTCATTGGCTATATTTAAGAGGGAGTTAGATGTGGCCCTTGTGGCTAAAGGGATCAGGGGGTATGGAGAGAAGGCAGGGATGGGATACTGAGTTGGATGATCAGCCATGATCATATTGAATGGCGAATGGTGCAGGCTCGAAGGGCCGAATGGCCCTACTCCTGCACCTATTTTCTATGTTTCTTTGATAAGAGAGAATATGAAGAGGTTAGGAACAAAGTCGTAAAACGATTGGGAAGGCAAAGAGCAGCGATGAAATTAAATTATCAAGGATCATAATCTATAACAATAAAATATTTTACAGCTACAGCAATAAAAATGCACATTTAGGATGGGAGGAGACAGGAAAATACACAGATAACACCAGGGAGAAAAGAGAATGGAATCATTATGGTGCACACCAAAGGTCAAGTATTAATTTTGCATGTGGGAGCCGAAAGTTGATTGGGTGGTTATAAGAGCCTGATTGCTGTCAGACTCATTCTAAAAATGATCCTCCATAGCTTGAGGATGCATCAAGATAGTAACAACAAAAGAATTTAGTTTCTACACTACACGACTCTGCACATTTTGTGCACTCGCCATTATTATGCCTTGAAAGTGCACTGTGCTAATTACATAATTCCACACGGCTCGCAGTAATTTTTGTCATGAATTTTCCCCTTATCCTTCTTGTAGCTTGTTTAAATGTGGCTGACTGGCAAGGAGCCCTTTGATTCTTACACACTCTCAAGAAATATCAAGTGCAAACACTACGATATTACCTGTATCTTCAAAGGCTTGGACAAGAAACGACACTGTGGCCAGAATGATTTTATGGCTCGATCCTGCTCTCGCCACATTGCAAGGAAGAGTGAGGGGGTGCTGATCAAGGAGGGTGGCTTGGTGGTGAACAGAAAGTAAAAAATTAGGATGACAGATGAGTTTGTAAAACCTGCTGTGCTAGAATACAAGTTTCCATTGCAATTTTTACATGAAGGGAGGCTGATGTCCACTAATATAGTGTACGCTGATCTATGTGATTGTGTTAGCTCTTTATTCAGTTGTTGAAACAAAACCACCACTATTCAAAAATTACATTGGTGAAGCTTGCATCTGGGATGCAAATTTAGAAAAAATCTATATCTTCAAGGATTTTCCCTGAAATGGAAATATGCGGGGCATCTTTTTCTTTACGCAGAGGGTGGTGGGGGCATGGATCACGCTGCCAAAAGTGGTGGTGGAAGCAGATAGCAGCAATGTAGAGACAGTTAGATAGGCACGTGGATATACAGCAGATGGAGGGATATGGATATCAGAGGAGATTTGTTTATCTTGGCATCATAATTGGCACATTGTTGGTTAAAGGGTGTGTTCCTGTACTGTACTGTTGTATGTTCAAATACAGTCACCATTTTGTTAATATCGATTTCAGCTTCTTGCTCTCCTCTGGCCTTGGTCCTTTTGGCAGGCTAACACAAAGATGACTTCAGTCACTTGCTCCATATGTGGTGATAGATATTGCATGCAGCGCTTCCGAGGAGCCAAAATAATTAGTTGGGCAACGTTACAATAGAGTGAAAATTCACCAGAAATGTTGGCGTGCAATTTGCCAAATTTTCTTGAGGCGGTTGTTTGTTTATTGGAGAGTCAGATTCAAAGAACTTCTAATGGAACCATAGCTGAGACAAAGGAAAATGATTTTAATTGAGAGTGAAACATTACAATGGAATGCAAACATCTTGTTGAGATGACCATTTATTTTTTAAGCTTTTTGTCCATGTGGTACACTGTTTGGAAATCGTTGTCTAAATTTCACTTTGTACTTGAACAGTAGGCGCATTCCTTAAATCTACCGTCATTGTTTATTTAAAGATTACGCGCAGGAAACCTGTAAGATACGGCCTCTATATCGAGCTGCAGTGTTGTGGGGTTTTGAGAATCAAGATTTATTTAACTAATGTTTCCTGAAATTCATCTTGCAACTCAAAAATATACTGTCCTCATTTTTCTACCATTCAAATAACCTATTGTTTATTTTCACGAGCCAGAGCAGACGGAAACATTCATGTTCTCGACAAGCGTATTCCGAGCTACCCAATCCCATGCAGGAAGATTGTTCCCGATGTTAGGGAAGTCCAGGACAAGGGGTCACAGCTTAAGGATAAAGGGGAAATCCTTTAAAACCGAGATGAGAAGAACTTTTTTCACGCAGAGAGTGGTGAATCTCTGGAACTCTCTGCCACAGAGGGTAGTTGAATCCAGTTCATTGGCTATATTTAAGAGGGAGTTAGATGTGGCCCTTGTGGCTAAGGGGATCAGGGGGTATGGAGAGAAGGCAGGTACGGGATACTGAGTTGGATGATCAGCCATGATCATATTGAATGGCGGTGCAGGCTCGAAGGGCCGAATGCCTACTCCTGCACCTAATTTCTATGTTTCTATGTTTATTCGTATATTGCAAGCAGATGAAACAGAGGACATACATAGTATTGGGCGATGAGATGATTAATGCTGAGAGCTGTTAAATTAGTAAAAAGGGCGATATTAAATTAATTCTTCAAACTCAAAGAAGATAAAACCTTTGCTGTAGATGGATTGTTTCCACACATTGTAAATGATTTTTATGCAAGAGATAGCAGAGGCACATAATTCATAATTGCTGGCATAAGACGTGCTGTCTGAAGACTGGCAGATAGCTTATGTATTACCTGTATTTAACAAAGGGAACATTAGTTCTTTAATTGAGCATTAATAGAACAATAATTGAACACGAGTTCAATTTAGTTTCATTTAGAGAAATAGGCCCTTCGGCCCACCGTGTCCGTGCCGACCAGCGATCCCCGAACATTAACACTGCCCAACACCGGGTGCTCCGGTTTCCTCCCACACTCCAAAGACGTGCAGGTTTACAGGTTAATTGGCTTGGTAAAATTGTAAATTGTCCCTTGTGTGTGTGTGTGGGATAGTGTTAGTGCGTGGGGATCGCTGGTCGGCACGGACTCGGTGGGCCGAAGGGCCTGTTTCTGTGCTGTATCTCTAAACTTTTGGTCTCCAAATCTGAGGAAGGACATTCTTGCCATAGAGGGAGTGCAGAGACGGTTCACCAGACTGATTCCTGGGATGTCAGGACTGTCTTATGAAGAAAGACTGGATAGACTTGGTTTATACTCTCTAGAATTTAGAAGATTGAGAGGGGATCTTATAGAAACTTACAAAATTCTTAAGGGGTTGGACAGGCTAGATGCAGGAAAGATTGTTCCCGATGTTAGGGAAGTCCAGGACAAGGGGTCACAGCTTAAGGATAAAGGGGAAATCCTTTTAAACCGAGATGAGAAGAACTTTTTTTCACACAGAGTGGTGAATCTCTGGAACTCTCTGCCACAGAGGGTAGTTGAGGCCAGTTCATTGGCTATATTTAAGAGGGAGTTAGATGTGGCCCTTGTGGCTAAGGGGATCAGGGGGTATGGAGAGAAGGCAGGTACGGGATACTGAGTTGGTTGATCAGCCATGATCATATTGAATGGCGAATGGTGCAGGCTCGAAGGGCCGAATGGCCTACTCCTGCACCTAATTTCTATGTTTCTATGTTTCTATGTAACTAAACTAAAACTAAACTTGACAACAACGTTGGGTGAGGTGCGTAGGGTTTCCTCTACGCAGAGAACAAACATTTCGAGTAAGACAGTGCCAGAGTATCAGAACTTACCTCCCATGTTGGTGAATACCAGCTGGGGTAGGCATAATGGGACAGCTAGCAGCAATATGTCTTCATTCCACTAGGGGGTGAAATCAGTCACAAGCTAGTTACTAACTCGGACACAGTTGTATCTCTATAGCACCTTGAATGTGGTGAGTAATCCCACAGCATTTCACAGGAGGGTTAGAATACAAAATCTGACACGGAGTCACAGTGGGAGATATCAGGATTAAGTGGGCAAAGGCTCAAGAGTCGAGGGTGTTTTATTGTCATGTCCCGAAACGGAGCAATGAAATTCTTACTTGCAGCAGCACAACAGAGATGTAAACACCATAATGAACATATATAGATGAAAATAACAAACAAACAAACAATAATAGAGCAAAGACAAAAATAATGTCCCCAAGTCTATGCAGTTTGGAGTTTAGATGGAGTTCGTAGTTTCATAGCCTGATGGCTGCAGGGAAGGAGCTATTCCTGAACCTGAACCTTACAGTTCTCAGGCTCCTGTACCTTCTTCCCGATGGCAGGGTGGATGAGAGCGTGGCCAGGGTGGTGTGGGTCTCTGATGATGCTGGCTGCCTTTTTGAGGCAGCGATGCCAAAGTCACCAGGCCAGTGATCGGAGCAATCCTCTCTGGCGACCCCCGGCAAGGGTTCGCCCGCTCCACGATGGAAAGGTCCACGCTGCGCCCGCTGCTGAAGCTCTGGGCCCGACTCCGGGAAAAGCCGCTCCAATCCAAGCTGTTAGGCCGTGAGAGGGGAGGCAGAGAAGCTACATGGAAAAAGTTGCCTCTCAGTCGAGGGTGACTGAGAAGAATGGTTTCCCCCCGCCCCCCCCCCCCCCCCCCCACCCCCACCCCCCACATGGACATGCCTTTCTCTCCTGAGCCTCAAGCTTGTATCATATAACCATATAACAATTACAGCACGGAAACAGGCCATCTCGACCCTTCTAGTCCTCTGCCGAAAGATTGACATAATCTCCCCTAGTCCCATATACCTGCGCTCAGACCATAACCCTCCATTCCTAGATGCTCCATCCCGCTGTTACTATCCAATTTATTTTTAAATGATAAAAACGAACCTGCCTCCACCACCTTCACTGGAAGCTCATTCCACACAGCTACCACTCTCTGAGTAAAGAAGTTCCCCCGCATGTTACCCCTAAACTTCAGTCCCTTAATTCTCATGTCATGTCCCCTTGTTTGAATCTTCCCTACTCTCAGTGGGAAAAGCTTTTCCACGTCAACTCTGTCTATCCCTCTCATCATTTTAAAAACCTCTATCAAGTCCCCCCTTAACCTTCTGCGCTCCAAAGAATAAATACCTAACTTGTTCAACCTTTCTCTGTAACTTAGTTGCTGAAACCCAGGCAACATTCTAGTAAATCTCCTCTGTACTCTCTCTATTTTGTTGACATCCTTCCTATAATTAGGCGACCAAAATTGTACACCCTACTCCAGAATTGGCCTCACCAATGCCTTGTACAATGCCTTGTATCATACTGCTAAACAAGGCAATACTTGAACCCTTCTTCAGGTTCTGAGAGTCAGGGGAGAGGGAGACTAGAGAAACAAAAGGGGAAGGTGTGAAATGTAGAATGGTTCATTGTTGTGTAGGAAGGAACTGCAGACGCGGGTTTAAACCAAAGATAGGCGCAAAGTGCTGGAGTAACTCAGCGGGATGGGCAGCATCTCTGGAGGGAAGGAATGGGTGACGTTTCGGGTCTAGGCCCTTCTTCAGACTGATTACCAAAGACCCTATAGGGGAGCAAGATAGACCACTCCTGCTAAATGCAATGGGCGTGTAGAACGCAACGGAGCGGAACGTGGGCCTTTTTTTCATCCATTTCAGTAACTGGACCCCACCCGACTCGCAGTGTAATCAATGTTGCGGGGGAACAGTTTGTGTTAATAAATTATAATTCTGAAAATGAGGAGAAGATTTTTACCAAAGAACTTTTATTTTTACGAGGATGTTTCCGTAACCGGCTTCCGTCTCTGCGCTAGTATCTTTGCTCCGCTACGATGGGATCTTTGGTGCGGAGACGGAAGCCGGTTACGGAAATGGGGCCGAAAATGACCCATGAATCTGCCCATGACCGTACTGCGTCTTTATCGTTGAGTGATCTGTCTTGCTCGCTGTAGGATCTGTGCTAGTTACCTGAAACGTTACTCTGAGCTACTCCAGTATTTTGTGTCTATCTATGTTTCATTGTTAGCTGAGGGGAAGGTGACAATGAGGCAGACAATCAGTAAAATTAATCAGGACAGTGGAACTAGTCGGATGAGTAGGGTCGGGGAGGGATGGAGAGAGTGGGATTAACAGGCTGTTGGGTCATTCAGGGTGTAATTGTTGAATCAGATCCTATCTTCATTCAACATCCTGCACATAGACCTTTCAGCAAGGGTTGTAATCAGCACTGGACATCCTGGCTGCTCTTTTACATCCTCCGTAACATATTATTCTAACAGTGCTTTAAAAACAAGATTTCAAACTGTAGGGTCTGCAAACCCAAGAGATCATATCTCCTTCTCATTTACAAAAGTTCACAATTTTAATGTAGAAACATGACCAGGAAATATCATCAAGCAAATAACTGCAGTAACCATGACTGTCAGTTGGTGGCGCTGCTGAATCAGGAACTAGCCCAGCCCGATTCTAAATCTCATCCCTTACAACAGTATCATTGTGTATTCTAGTAAATGCACATCTTAGATTTCGGTAAGTTCACCAGGCCAGTAAAATAGGAAAATTAAAGCCAACAAATTGTAGAATCACAGAGTCCTACAGCTTGGAAACAGGCCCTTCGGCCCACCAAGCCCCCACCGACTATCAACCACCCATGTACAATAATAACATTTTATTCTTCCCATGTTCCCATCAACTCCGCTCAGAGTCTACCGGCCACCCATGTACGAGGGGCAATTTACAGAGACCAATTAACCCATCAACCTCCACATCTTTTGGATGTAGGGGGGAAACCTGAGGACCTGGGGAAAATTCACACAGCCAGAGGGAGATCGTGCAACATTGGCAGACATTCCATATATTCAGTGTGGAAGAGGAACTTGGTGTGTGTGTGTGTGTGTGTGTGTCTGCGCGTGTGTGTGTGTGAGTGTGTCTGTGCGTGTGTGTCTGTGGGTTTGCGAGTGTGTGTGTGTGTATGTGTGTGTGTGTGTGTGTGTGTGTGTGTGTGTGTGTGTGTGCGTGTCTGTGGGTTTGCGAGTGTGTGTGTGTATGCGAGTGTGTGTGTGTGTGTGTGTGTGTGTGCGAGTGTGTGTGTGTGTGTGTATGCGAGTGTGTGTGTGTGTGTGTGTGTGCGAGTGTGTGTGTATGCGAGTGTGTGTGTGTGGGTGTGTGTGTGTGCTTGTGTGTGTGTGTGAGTGTGTGTGTGTGTGCGAGTGTGTGTGTGAGTGTGTGTGTCTGTGGGTTTGCGAGTGTGTGTGTGTATGCGAGTGTGTGTGTCTGTGGGTTTGCGAGTGTGTGTGTGTGTGCGAGTGTGTGTGTGTGTGGGTGTGTGTGTGTGTGTGCGTGTGTGCGCGCGAATGGGTGTGTGTGCGCATGGGGGGTGAACAAGGTCATTCTTGCATCCGCCTCTTTGGTTATTCGCTGCCAAATATTTTGTTCTGAAACAAAGCTCGTCTACCTAACAGCAGCAAGCTTCCTTTAAACGACCAGTCCATGGGGATGTTAATCTCCGCTGATTCAACACAGCTACTTGCTTTCAGACAAGAGGCATTCGGGACACTTCCTGACCTTTAATGTCAGCTTTCCACGAGGCTCCAGGAGGGAATTAAAAGGAAGGACTTTCCTCGTCACCTTCTGTGGGATTCAGTGCAAAACAAACTGACGTTAAAGGAGACACAATTCAGAGGAACTTGCCACCCACTGTACAAAGAAACAACTTCCTTCACTAACGAGAACACAAGACTAGCCTCAACAAGCCGAGGGGAACCAAAGGTTCATAGTGAGCATGAGCAAAGGCAAGCGACTTACTCCCTCAGTTACCATAGAGGGAGTACAGAGAAGGTTCACCAGACTGATTCCTGGGATGTCAGGGCTTTCATATGAAGAAAGACTGGATAGACTCGGCTTGTACTCGCTAGAATTTAGAAGATTGCGGGGAGATCTTATAGAAACTTACAAAATTCTTAAGGGGTTGGACAGGCTAGATGCAGGAAGATTGTTCCCGATGTTGGGGAAATCCAGGACAAGGGGTCACAGTTTAAGGATAAGGGGGAAATCCTTTAGGACCGAGATGAGGAAAACATTTTTCACACAGAGAGTGGTGAATCTGTGGAATTCTCTGCCACAGAAGGTAGTTGAGGCCACACAGTTCATTGGCTATATTTAAGAGGGAGTTAGATGTGGCCCTTGTGGCTAAAGGGATCAGGGGGTATGGAGAGAAGGCAGGTACAGGATACTTAGTTGGATGATCAGCCATGATCATATTGAATGACTGTGCAGGCTCGAAGGGCCGAATGGCCTCTACCCCTGCACCTATTTTCTATGTTTCTATGAAGTTACTGACCTCTTAAAGGCTTCCAAAGGCATCATCCCTTGTGTATTGGGACCCGGGTCCCATCATCACTAGTGCAACTGGTACATGTTGGCCAGTGTGGGCAAGTTGGGCCGAAGGGCCTGTTTCCACATCGTATCACTCTATGACTCTATCCAAGGTGCTAATCTTCACAGGCGCAAAAAGCTGGAGTAACTCAGCGGGACGGGCAGCATCTCTGGAGAGAAGGAATGGGTGACGTTTCGGGTCGACACCCTTCTTCAGAAGGAAAAGTAACTGTATAGAAGTATAGAACAAGCTGGTAAATGTGGACATCCACCACAAGTGCCTCTCAGGAAGAATTATCATCTTCATCGATTGGTCTGGCAAGGAAAGTGCTAGCGTGACAGGGCAAAGATATAGGAACAACTACGACTTACTGGCAACTGCCATCATTCCACTGCAGCAATGAGAAGCAACAAAGCCCGGTATTTGACAAAGAGTTGCAGGAAAACAGTACAGGGCAACACATGATGCTAAATTCTTGGCCAAGGACAGGGCTTGTAAAGTACCAATTAAACTGTAATCATTTTCTTTTCATTAGGGTAGCATTCCACTGAGTGTTTCTGTCACTAATATTCAGATTATGTGTTTGCTTTAAAACAAACTGCTGCTTGGTTTAAGGTGAAGGGGAAAAGATTTAATAGGAATCTGAGGGGTAACTTTTTCACACAGAGTGTGGTGGGTGTATGGAACAAGCTGCCGGAGGAGGTAGTTGATGCTGGGACTATCCCAACGTTTAAGAAACAGTTAGACAGGTACATGGATAGGACGGGTTTGGAGGGATATGGACCGAACACAGGCAGGTGGGACTAGTGTAGATGGGGCATGTTGGCTAGTGTGGGCAAGTTGGGCCTGTTTTCACACTATCACTCTAACATCCTGAGACAGCACAAATTATTTTAGCAGCGAAATATGAAATAGGCCCGCAGGTATTTATTGAAGATTTTTAACATGGACATATTATATTTTCTGGACTGTTACATTCCAGGAAAGCAGATGCATGGAGTCTTGCTGATGTGCATTCATTTTTACATTATTGTAGCAGACAACCAGCACAGTGGGATGGATATATTCTAGTTCTCGTCTTCATTTGAATGAGGAAGGGCATTCCAGGCTTATTGCATTCAACCTGTAGGAAACCTCCATTTGCAGAGCTTGTGTTTATAGTGGCAGCTTTATCTTCCGAAGGTGATTTGGTTTCTTCCTCACAAAATGGCTGCATTTCGATTTCGCATCACGTTGCAGGTTGTAGCTGCCCTTTATACACGTACTCGAGGGCAGTGGCGATTGTCCTCATGTCCATCTCAATGCTTCTTGCCCAGTTCTCCACATCACCAATTTCCTGAGGAGAAAACAAAGTTTCCAGTAGGATGAATGTGTGAGCGCTGTTCACGGCAGTTTGTTAGCCAACCATCCTTTATCCTTAGAGTCACAGAGTGATACAGCGTGGAAACAGGCCCTTCGGCCCAACTTGCCCACATGTCCCATCTACACTTGTCCCTCCTGCTTGCGTTTGGCCCATATCCCTCCAAACTTGTCCTATCCATGTATCTGTCGAACTGTTTCTTAAATGTTGGGATAGTCCCAGCCTCAACTACCTCCTCTGGCAGCTCGTTCCATACACCCACCACCCTTTGTGTGAAAATGTTACCCCTCAGATTCCTATTAAATCTTTCCCCCTTCACCTTAAACCTATGTCCTCTGGTCCTCGATTCCCCTATTCTGAGCAAGAGACTCTGTGCGTCTACCCGATCTATTCCTCTCATGATTTTATAGACACAAGGATATATAGATCCTGGTGTCTTGAGGAAAAATTCACAAAGTGCAGGAACTCAATGGGTCAGGCACCATCTCAGAAGACCGTGGATAGGCAGCTTTTCACTGAAGACCCTTTATCCTTACTGGGCCAAATATAGTCTAAACCCCCCCCCCCCCACCCCCCCATCTTCTCCTCCACTGTTCCCGCTCACCTATATCCCTCCAGCGTTACATTTCACCACTCTTCTCTCCTTACAGTGCCCTCCATAATGTTTGGGACAAAGACCCATCATTTATTTAGTTGCCTCTGTACTCCACAATTTGAGATTTGTAATAGAAAAAAATCACATGTGGTTAAAGTGCACATTGTCAGATTTTAATAAAGGCCATTTTATTACATTTTGGTTTCACCATGTAGAAATTACAGCAGTGTTTATACATAGTCCCCCCATTTCAGGGCACCATAATGTTTGGGACACATGGCTTCACAGGCTGAGTTTCTCCAGCACTTTGTTTATTGCTCAAGATTCCAGCACCTGCAGTTCCTTGTGTCTACAGTCATATCTTGATGGGATTTAGAATCAGCTGCCATCTACAGTGCTGCTATAAATACATTTTCATGTTGGCAGTTTTTGCCTACTGTCCAGTCTTGCCAACCTTCCAAATAGAAAGCTTTGTCAATTGCATTATGCTGTTTTTCTCCCCCCTCCAAGGTTATGCAATTAAAAATTGATTTCTTCCAGATTGAAGCATGGTATTGACCATATCTGGGCTGTTTCACATCACTCGTTAGATTTCAAAGTGCACTTTGTGTCACGAGACAAACCTGTGACCTTCCTGCCATGCCTGCATTGGGGATGTCAATGCCTGTACATCGCTCCTTTTGCAGGAGCTTGCTCTACGCTGTCTCAGGTAGCTCCCGGATGGGCACTAGCGGGACAACATGGTCTGCTTCCTGCAGCCCCAAGCAGGGAAGTGATTTACGGCGCCAACCCCATTAAACACACGCCACCCACCGCCTTCAATATCCACCCACAGAACCACGACATCACTCCAGCCTCTGCTCCGTCACCCACACTGTGAAGTCGCCATTCTTGCTTTCTCCCTCGCTCACCTCTCAAGCACCGACCCGTCCACTCCCTCCCCCATACCCGATCGCTTCCTTCTCACTCCCTGCCATCACAGATGTAACGTGACACTGACACGATGACCCCCTCAGTGCCTCCGCAGAGAGCCACTAAATGTCTGATCCAAGAGTCTCTCTCCAACCAGGGCTCAAGAGACGAGGACCTGGCACCATTCTCAATGTGAGAATATACAACTCCCATATTATTGTGATTGATAAGTCAGCCGTCCTAACTAGCCTACTCTTAGATGCGGAACCGCTCGCTGCTTCAGTCATTTACCCACTTGAAAGTCAATTGCAAGGCTGCAAAATGCCTTCTCCTTTTCCAGAACCCAAATAATCTTGCATCTCCAATCCCCACGGCCTCAAGTTTGTGACCACTCCAAATGAGGGGAGGGATCAGGGAGTTCTCCAGGAACCCGGCCCAATGACTGGTGGGACTGGGAACGCACACAAAGGCTCGTCGGACGGTGGAACATGGTGGGACACAAAGATGGTCGGGCAAGGAGAGAGGGATTTCGGTTCACGGGAACTAACCCAGTACATCGAGCGCGCGGACAGGCCGGACTTTGGACGTTCGAATAACGGCGCTAATAATGGGGGCGCCTGCATGTGCGATATATCACACATACAACTCGAATCTCACTGTGCAGATGCATGTGTGACAAATAAAGAACCATTGAGTAGTTTCTAACCCCATCAACACAATAGCCCATCCTGGCTCTAGTTCCCCGACTCCAGCTTTAACTAAGGTCGGATACTGGGAGACAGGGCAGGTGCGATAGCTGGCCAAATAGACCCCGGGAGGCAGGCCAGTTTTTCAAAGCTTTTAAAAAAGCCTAAGTGCCTGCATTTTTGCAAGGTTTCTATTTTTGCCGAGAGACAATGCAATGGTGAATCAATCGAAACCTCAACAAGACCATAGTTGAGCTGAACAATAACAGGAAATAGTTGCTGGCTCCATGCAAGCAATTCGTACCATGGAGAGGTGTGCTTGACTGAGCTAGTGTTGAGTAAATCTGCTGGCTAGGGTGTGCTATGTCGCAGAGCCTTGTGTGATGATAGGACAATGAAATTCTTGCTTTGCTTCAGCTCACAGAACATAATAGGCATTGACTACAAAACAGATCAGTGTGTCCATATACCGTAATATAAATATATACACGCATGAATAAATAAAATGATAAAGTGCAAATAACAGATAATTGGTTATTGATAATCAACGTTTTGTCCGAGCCAGGTTTAATACAGGTTTTCACACAGAGAGTGGTGAATCTGTGGAACTCTCTGCCACAGAGGTAGTTGAGGCCACAGTTCGTTGGCTATATTTAAGAGGGAGTTTGATGTGGCCCTTGTGGCTAAAGGATCAGGGGGTATGGAGAGAAGGCAGGTACAGGATACTGAGTTGGATGATCAGCCATGATCATATTGAATGGCGGTGCAGGCTCGAAGGGCCGAATGGCCTACTCCTGCACCTAATTTCTATGTTTCTATGTAATAGCCTGATGGCTGTGGGGAAGTAGCTATTCCTGAACCTGGTTGTTGCAGACTTCAGGCTCCTGTACCTTCTACCTGAAAGCAGCAGGGAGATGAGTGTGTGGCCAGGATGTTGTGGGTCTTTGATGATGCTGCCAGCCTTTTTGAGGCAGCGACTGCGAGTCAGGTTTGGATTTGTCAATGACCACTGTCCGCAGAAGACTTCATGAACAGAAATACAGAGGCTACACTGCAAGATGCAAACCGCTGGTTAGCCGCAAAAATGGGATGGCCGACTTACAGTTTACCAAGAAGTACTTAAAACAGTCTGAAGAAGGGTTTCGGCCCGAAACGTTGCCTATTTCCTTCGCTCCACATAGGTGCTGCTGCACCCGCTGAGTTTCTCCAGCTTTTTTGTGTACCTTCGATTTTCCAGCATCTGCAGTTCCTTCTTAAACACTTAAAACAGTGTTCCTTGGCCTTCCAGTCCCATTGGGCCATGGTGTGTACAAATCTGTCTGCTCTGTTGACATAACTAACAAGGAGATGTTGGACAAACTTGGATTATTTTCTCTGGATGCAAGAGTTTGAGGAGAGACCTGATAGAAGTATGTAAAATGATGAGAGGCAGAGATGGGGTTGACAGTCAGAACATTTTTTCCCCCCAGGATGGAAATATCAAAGACTGGAGGTTGGAGGGGGGAATGTTCACAGGATGTGTGCAGGGCAAGGCTCTTTGTTCACACAGAGTGGTGGGCGCCTGCAGCCCGTTATCAGGGGTGGTGGTGGAGGCAGATACGTTTGTGGCATGCAAGAGCTTTTAGATAGGCACATGGATATGCAGGAAATGGAGGGATATGGATCATGCACAAGCAGAGGTGATTAGTTTAACTTGGCATCATGTTCGGCACCAACTTCATGAGCCAAAGGGTTTGATGTTTATCTTTCTGACACACTGCCTCCTTTTTAAAGGTAGTCATACAGTCATAGAGTGATACAGCGCGGAAACAGGCCCAACTTGCCCACACCAGCCAACATGTCCCAGTTACACTAGCCCCACCTGCCCGTGTTTGGTCCATATACCACCAAACCTGTCCTTTCCATGTACCTGCCTAACTGTTTCTTAACCGTCTCAACGTCTCCCTATAGCTCAGACCTGGCAACATCCTCGTAAATAATGAGTCCCAAGAACGAAACTTAGTAATAGATCACAGCTTGTGCAAGGACTGTAATATTGCTTCAGGAAAGGGGGGGGGAAAGGCTCTGGTTTCAGTCACCTTACTATTCACATCCCGTGGGGCAGAAGTGACTTTTGGAAAAAACTGTTGGATGAATAAAACTTGAGGATTTTAGAATAATTGCAGATGTGTAACACAATCGTTTTGTCTTATTGTATCAGTTACACATTATATCATTTTGACAAAATGACAATGGTTCCCCGGTGTCCCTGAACAAGCATTCCCCCATCAGAGCCTTGTCTTTTTTCAACCAGTCAAACAAGATGGCTACAATCTACTGATTTGTCAGGATCACAGTATTATTGATTTCCTTCCACAAGCCAGCAGATGGTGCTGAGTCCTGCATTCATTCAGCAGCGGTAATGTCAACGGTTTTAACCTTCCCCTGTCTAGTTCTCTGCCCTTCTCCAAAACAGCCGCGATTGACCCATGGTACACAACAATGCTGGAGAAACTCAGGGGGTGCAGCAGCACCTTCGATTTTCCAGCATCTGCAGTTCCTTCTTAATACGATTGACCCATGCTTGGTTACAGTTTAGGAGCGCCTGACAACTCCTTGGTCCCTACGATTTGACGATTAACCATCAGGACTCTTTTTTTTAAATTTTTTTTAAAAAATATTTTATTTTATTAGAAGTAAGCACAGTCATATGGCACCAAAGTGCCTAATATATATTTTCATAATACATTTTATGTACAACTTCTTTTTTTTTTTTTGTTACATTGAAAAAAGATGAGAATAAGAAAAAGAAGTTAGATAGTAAAGGATAGAAAGATGTGAAATATACAGTGTGCGAAGAAAGAAAACGAGTAAATGAAGAAAGTTGAGAGAGAAAATAGTGAAAAGAAAAGGAGATCATTATTTATAATCTTGACCAACCCTCGTCCAGTCCTGAAACAGTTATTTTTTACAATTGTGTTGCACCATATGATTCCAAAAAAAGGACTCTTCTGAGAGCAAAAATCCTGGATCATATTCAAAAGACAACTTAAAAGAAGGTTTTTAAAAAACTTATTTAGCTACTCAAGAGTTTTTCAACTGAGGAATAAAACTGGGAGGCACAGTGGTGCAGCGTTAGAGACCCGGGTTCCATTCTGACCTCGGGTGCTGTCTGTGTGGAGTTTGCACATTCTCCCTGTGACCGCGAGGGTTTCCTCCGGTTTCCCCCAAACATCCCAAAAGACATGAGGATTTGTAGATTATTATTATTTTTTAAAATAATCTTTTTAATGGAGGCAGGTACATATATTAAAAACATTTCATGTATATCATTCCTACATTACTAATATCATCGATTGATATTAACTCTGCTTCCCACTTAGGGAACCTGAACGGAAACCTCCGGAGACTTTGTGCCCCACCCAAGGTTTCCGTGAGGTTCCCGGAGGTTTTTGTCAGTCTCCCTACCTGCTTCCACTACCTGCAACCTACCGGCAACCACTTGCAACCTCCGGGAACCGCACGGAAACCTTGGGTGGGGCGCAAAGTCTCCAGAGGTTTCCGTTCAGGTTTCCTAAGTGGGACAGGGGCATAGTGTGCGGGGATCACTGGTCGGCGCGGACTCGGTTGGCCAAAGGGCCTGTTTCCGCGCTGTATCTCTAAACTAAACTAAACATTGTGAATGCAAGTTCTGGCACATAATGGGTAAATGAAGCCACATCATCCTGCACACTCTCGCTGATTAAATCAGTACGATTGGCAGAGTGGAATCTTATGGATCTGATCATTCAAGGAGACCAGGTTGGAAAGGTGTAGATTCCAAAGTAAATATAAGTACCTCAATATATTGAGATCCATCTTTCCATTAAAATCCACCCCTTGTGAAATGTGATTATTGAGCAGGAACTGAACAGCTTTAAAACTTCGACATTATAGATAAAGGGCTGTTTATCCAGTTGCTTTGAGCAGCAGCTGGGAAGCTGAAAATAATGAAGCATCTATAGTTAGCCTGGACTCTAGTGAGATTGATCCCTTGATACCTACAGGTGTGGGCTCTTGATCAGAGGCAAACTGCATACTTGTTTGGTCCCATTTCAATAGACAATTTGGTGAGAGATATTTGAATAACTTTGGAAAATGAGGAAAGTGCTCAAGAGTGATCTTCAAACATCGGGTTTAAATGCATCATCAGATAACTTTCATAAAGTGCCAACATTAAACTAACTGTTTTCCCACTCTAATCCGATGCCACATGCAAGTATGAGCAGCATTAACAAAAATACCGAGATGACGCTTTGCAAGTCATTTCACTAAAAATCTACCTGGCATTGCAGAGGGTGGTGAAAATTGCCCAATGCATTACCGGTTCCTCGCTCCCCTCCATTGAGTCTGTCCAAAGCAAGCGCTGTCTGCGGAGGGCGCTCAGCATCGCCAAGGACTGCTCTCACCCCAACCATGGACTGTTTACCCTCCTACCATCCGGGAGGCGCTACGGGTCTCTCCGTTGCCGAACCAGCAGATCGAGGAACAGCTTCTTTCCGGCGGCTGTCACTCTACTCAACAACGTACCTCGGTGACTGCCAATCACCACCCCCCCCTCCGGACACTTATTATTTTTTTATTCAAATCGTTTGCTATGTCGCTCTTCAAGGGAGATGCTAAATGCATTTCGTTGTCTCTGTACTGTACACTGACAATGACAATTAAAATTGAATCTGAATCTGAAGATGGGAAGGAGAATTTGAATAAGAATTATTTTATTAACTCAAGAACATAAAGTTACCTGGCATGTGTAACTACCATCTAGTAATACCATCACAATACAACCCGGAATTAAAAGAGTGATTGTGCCACTCAGTAAAAAATGCAACCCACCACGGACAAAGCATTCAAAGTTGCTGACAAGCTATTTATGGAAATTCAAGGCACTGACAAAGGACAACAGTGTGATAGTCATTAACCTGGAGTAATTAAGTGATCATGTTGCTGCAGACTAAAAGCAGTAACAGTGTCTCTGACAGCTGTTGGAAAGATATAGTGCCTCATTACTTCAAGGTTTAACGTTTCTTTACTGACTGTAGTGTAAGTGAAGTTGGCAACATGCCAGAAATCAGATCCACCCAGTTTCCTGTTCCCACCATTAAAAGACAATTGTGTAAATTCAGCCAACTTCCACCCCCCACTGTCCCACACAACACCCCCACCAAGGAATATGACAAGAACATAAACAATTTGCACGTTCAGTTGCGGTACTCTAGGTACATAGCATGTCCACACACAGATGTCACTAACAACTTCCAGCCAGAGCATTTGTAAACTTTAGAGAAGTGTTAGCGCTTAGACGAGTGTGGCCACTGAGCCAAGTTCGAGTGTGAAAGAATTTCAAAATAAATCCACCGACTGGATTTGGTAAAACGCTAAACACACGAGGTGTGATACAAATGCAAGCTTGTTCTGTCATAGGACCCACCGTTAACAATTTTCCTTACGATCCGGGATCACTGGCTAAATGTGGGCTCTTAAGAAATCACAATTATTTTCTGGTTGGGAAAATAAATCCCCCCCTAGCTATTTTAAGTTGAATTTGATTGAAAATTGTCATTTTAAATGGGGAACGGTTGATCCTATTTGCAATTCAATCCAGATAAATGTGAGGTAATGAACTTTGGAGGTGAAATTCATATAGAGTAAATGGCAGAGACCGTGGGAGCATTGATGTTCAGAGAACACTTGGGGTGCAAGTCCGTAGCTCGCTGAAGGTGGTGACACAGGTGGTTAGGGTCGTGAAGAAGGCATTTGATATATGAAACGTTGATTCCGTTGGAACTTCTTTACTCAGAGAGTGGTAGCTGTGTGGAATGAGCTGCCAGTGAAGGTGGTGGAGGCAGGTTCGTTTTTATCATTTAAAAATAAATTGGATAGCTATATGGATGGGAAGGGAATGGAGGGTTATGGTCTGAGCGCAGGTATATGGGACTAGGGGAGATTATTTGTTCGGCACGGACTAGAAGGGTCGAGATGGCCTGTTTCCGTGCTGTAATTGTTATATGGTTATATGTTTCAACTTACCTTTAGCGCCTGGTTGAAGTTGTCCACCATACCGAGCCACTGCTGTGTCTGTTTGGCAAATTGAGCTGCCTGGATCTGCAGAGTTTTTAAAGATTTGCCTAAAAAATGCAGAGTTTTTACCTCGTTATCCAGTTTGCGTTGATTCACATAGGCCTGGGCCACTCTGAAAGGGAGACGGCAAAAGATGAGTCACAAATAACCAGTTATTCGTAGAACCAAGTCAATGAAATAATACAATTTAAACCACAATTAGAATAAAACTGTTCATATGTACTTATCTTTCACGTTGAATCTATTAGTTAATCTAAATAAAGTACAACATATTTGCTCTGAGGTATACGCTGACTGAATCATTTGGAATCTTCACAGCAACTTCATCCAGAGCCACTTCCTATCAAGGCTTCTATATTCTCCTCACATGGCAGCCTGGCTTGATGTGTCATTTTGTCTTCAACATCACTGTGCCATTATCCAGCAAGTTCCCCCCTGACAATATCACAGGCGACACTAACAGAGAGGGATTGTAGTGATTCCTTCTTCTTCTTGCGTGTGGCGTGCACAGCCTAAAGTTGCAGGACAACTTGGTCTATTTGATCTTATTTGATTGTGCATGCCGGGTTGATTGCATTCGTCGAAACAGGGCGGACTACGTGAAGGTTGCAATCTTCCAGCCATTCGTTTACATGTATTTTCAAAGGCACTGCTGGCCTTAAACATACAGGGCCATAATACATATTTAAAAGCAGAAACCCTGACTTTAAATGAGTTTGCTTGACTTTGCAGCTCTACAATTGGGAGACTTAATCCCTTTTATGGATTCGGCACCACTGCCAACATCAGTGTAAAGGCTGTAAACATGAAAGGATGGCATTTCTGCTGCGTGAGAAGCAAAGAACCCTTCAAGATGTGGTACGTGCCTGCTCTCTCACAAGCACGAGCACCTCTGGCATTGGTTGCTGTTGCTGCTGGCACAATGCACTGTCTTGCCAGGTTATCAATGGCTAACCATGCTACCTCTCCATATAGGGTGAACAGGACGGATTTCACATCACAAACAGAAAATGGAGGTTAAGACTGCGCCTGCAAGGAGGGAGAGATAGATCAGCTATGATTGAATGGCAGAGTAGACTTGATGGGCCGAATGGGAAGACCGCTTTTTCAGGGCTCTCGCAACGGCGACTTCCCCCGCCCGAGTTGCGGGGTCGAGGAGCTCCTGGAGCGGGGCCTGACATCTGAGCCCCCGCCCCGCGCGGCTTGGAATGGCCGCGAGACTCTGCGAGCGCACGCCGGGGGCTCTAACACCAAGACCCGGTGTGCGACCTCGCACCACCCGGCGTGGCTTTAATGGCCGCGGGACAATCGCCATCGCCATCGCCAGCCGGGGGCTTTGACTTTGACTCTGACATCGGGGGGGTGGAGAGTGCAGTGGAGAGATAAGTTTATTTGGCCTTCCATCACAGCAATGTGATGGATGTTTATGTAAATTGTGTTGTGTCTTGGGTCTATTTGTTTGTAATGTATGGCTGCAGAAACGGCATTTCGTTTGGACCTCAAGGGGTCCAAATGACAATTAAATGTATCTTGTATCTTGTATCTTGTATTCTGCTCCTATCACTTAGGATCACCGCAATAAAATCCAAACAACAAATCAGCATTTTGAACAGCCATGCACAATAAGAAACAGTTAAATGTTATTCTGATTAACAGACTTAAACTGTGGCACAGATACAGTTATGCAGATTATACTTCTTGTCTGTGACATCCCCGCCCAGAGAGTCAAATTGCTTGCCCAAACTCAGTGCCAAGGCTCCGGCATGTGGAATGATCAGTGCACAGGGAATTGTGCCACGGCATGAGTCAGTCTTTTCAGGATAAAAGGCAAGAAATCAAGGAGGAGAAGCGAGCCCTTTCCTGGCAAAGCATTTATCCTGGCAGATACAATTCCCAGTCTCACACATGGGATACATTTTTCAATCTCCCCAAAAGCATTCTGTACTTGCTGACCAACATCCTGCATTTAAGGTACACAAAAATGCTGGAGAAAGTCAGCAGGGTGCAGCAGCATCTATGGAGCGAAGGAAATAGGCAACGTTTCGGGACGAAACCCTTCTTCAGACCCGAAATCCTGGAGGTATTAGGCAGCGTTTCGGGACGAAACCCTTCCGGGTTTCGTCCCGAAACGTTACCTATTTCCTTCGCTCCATAGATGCTGCTGCACCCGCTGAGTTTCTCCAGCATTTTTGTGTACCTTCGATTTTCCAGCATCTACAGTTACATAGAAACATAGAAATTAGGTGCAGGAGTAGGCCATTCGGCCCTTCAAGCCTGCACCGCCATTCAATATGATCATGGCTGATCATCCCGCTGAGTTTCTCCGTACATGCCTTTTGTGTACCTTCTGATTTTGGCCACAAGGGCCACACAGTTCCTTCTTAAATATAGCATTTAATCTTCCTCAACTACCCTCTGCAGAGAGTTCCAGAATTCACCACTCTCTGTGTGAAAAAGTTCTCCTCATCTCAGCATCTGTGGAGAACCTTATCCTTGAGCGTTTCACAGAGTGCTGGAAGCTGTCCCCGGTTCCAGGCAACATCCTCTGTAATGGAGAAATTCTGTAAAGGGTGACAGTTTCACAGAGTGCTGGAGTAACTCAGCGGGTCAGGCAGCATCTGTGGAGAACATGGATAGGTGACGTTTCACAGAGTGCTGGAGTAACTCACTCAGGCAGCATCTCTGAGAAACGTCACCTATCCATGTTCTCACATGATGCTGAGTGACCCGCTGAGTTACAGGCAGCATCTTGGTGAACCTGGATGTGTAAACCACATCTGCAGTTCTGGAGTAACTCATTCTTTACAGGCAGCATCTTGTGGAGAACATGGATAGGTGACGTTTCACAGTGCTGGAGTCCCACCCCCCGGGCATCTTCTCCTCTGTGGAGAACATGGATAGGTAAAGGCGATGTGCGGGGCAGGGAGTAACTCAGCGGGTCAGGCAGCCTGTGAAGACATGCTGGGGACGGTTCACAGAGTGCTGGAGTAAGCAAGCGCACTCTGCGGAGGGCGCTCACATCGCCATGCTCTCACCCCAACCATGATGCTGCCTGACCCGCTCCCGTTAGGCGCAGCATTTTGTGTCCTTTTGTGTAAACCAGCATCTGCAGTTCCTTTTTATTACATTCTTTACAGGAATACTTGTGTTTTCTCATTTGAAACACACCCGCCACCTCCTCTCCCACCCCCCTCGCATCTTCTCCTCCCGGCCATCTCTTACATTTAAAGGCGATGTGCGGGGCAGGTTTTTTTACAGAGGATGGTGGGTGCCTGGAATACGCTGCTGGGGTTGGTGATGGAGGCAGATACAACAGTGGTGTTTAAGAGGCTTTTAGATAGGCACATGAATATGCAGGGAATGGAGGGATATGGATCAGGTACAGGCAGATGAGATTAATTCGCCTCAGAAGGCAGTGGAGGCCAATTCTCTGGATGCTTTCAAAAGAGAGTTAGATATATCTCTTAAAGATAGCAGAGTCAGGGGATATGGGGAGAAGGCAGGAACGGGGTACTGATTGTGGCTGATCAGCCATGATCACATTGAATGGCGGTGCTGGCTCGAAGGGGCGAATGGCCTACTCCTGCACCTGTTGTCTATTGTCTATTATATTTCAGGAAGCAGACAGAAAAAGTTAATTTTGGATTGTTTGCATTTTATTGAAATGCAAAATAATTTGAATGCAGGTGAAAATCGCCAAACTGTCAGTTATTTCCCAATGCACTGTTATCGAAGCCCTGAAGCAGTGGCATCTACCCTGGTCAGATCAGCAGGCAGTTCTACCATGGGACATGATTAGTTCAGTGCCAGAGGCAGCCATTTCTTAGTAAGATCAGCTTTTGAACTCGCTGGGAGTGTATTCAGACAGCAATGGAGAAGCTGGAAGGCATATGGACTGACACAAGGGTGCTTTATATTTTAATCACAATTATCAAAAAGCTTTCAGACATTCACCAGACTCAATACTTGATATGCAATCAAACAAGGTTTGGTGAACCTGCATCATTAAAATCTAATATTCAACCACATGGCCCCTATACAAAAATTCCCAATAAATTTCCTAAAGGATAAAACAGCCGAGGAAATAGTGCACATAATCTCATCAACTCGTAATCTGCAACAACAGAAAAAGGCTGCAAAGCCCAGGGATAAATAAAGAGCAGTTGTCCAAGTGCTGACAGAGCTCAGGGAAGGACACTGACCAGCATTCTGAGGAGATCACTGCTGGAGTAACTCAGCGGGTCGGGCAGCATCTCTGGATAGAAGGAATGGGTGATGCTTTGGGTCGAGACCCTTCTTCAGACTGCAGTCTAACTTCGGTTTAAACCAACATCTGCAGTTCCTTCCTACAGATTTTGTCTGAAGTTCCAATCATCCTGGTTTATATAAAATAGTTTATCTGATCAAGAGGCAAGATTAAGATCAATTTCCCTCCTGGAATAAATAAAGTTCTATCGTACCCTATCGTATTATTGCTTCCTGAATCCAGTCACCTTGAATTCTTTATAGCGGGGACAATTCAAGTGGGGAGTGGAAATCCTAAATTACCAACACAGATGTCCAAAAGGTAAATTTGCCAAAGAAAATTACTGACCAGTTCAAAACTACACTGCCCTCCATAATGTTTGGGACAAAGACACATCATTTATTTATTTGCCTCTGTACTCCACAATTTGAGATTTGTAATAGAAAAAAATTCACATGTGGTTAAAGTGCACATTGTCAGATTTTAATAAAGGGTATTTTTATACATTTTGGTTTCACAGTGTAGAAATTACAGCTGTGTTTATACATAGTCCCCCTCATTTCAGGGCACCATAATGTTTGGGACACACGGCTTCACAGGCGTTTGTAATTGCCCAGCTGTGTTTAATTGCCTCCTTAATGCAGGTATAAGAGAGTGCTCAGCACCAAGTCAATCACCTGATCTGAATCCAGTTGAGCATGCCTTTTATATGCTGAAGAGAAAACTGAAGGGGACTAGCCCCCAAAACAAGCATAAACTGAAGATGTCTGCAATACAGGCCTGGCAGAGCATCACCAGAGAAGACACCCAGCAACTGGTGATGTCCATGAATCACAGACTTCAAGCAGTCATTCCATGCAAAGGATATGCAACAAAATGCTAAACATGACTACTTTCATTTACATGACATTGCTGTGTCCCAAACATTATGGGGCCCTGAAATGGGGGGGGGGGGACTATGTATAAACACTGCTGTAATTTCTACATGGTGAAACCAAAATGTATACAAATGGCCTTTATTAAATCTGACAATGTGCACTTTAACCACATGTGATTTTTTTTCTATTATAAGTCTGAAATTGTGGAATACAGAGGCAAATAAATAAATGATGGATCTTTGTCCCAAACATTATGGAGGGCACTGTGCGTGTACCCAGTAAATAAGAAACTGGCCGAAGGTATAAAACATTGGGGAAAAGTGGAGGAATAAGTTGTGTAGGAAGGAACTGCAGATGCTGGTTTACAACGAAGTAGACACAAAAAGCCGGAGTAACTCAGCGGAACCGACAGCATCTCGTCACCCATTCCTTCTCTCCAGAGATGCTGCCTGACCCGCTGAGTTACTCCAGCTTTTTGTGGCTATCTTTCTGTAGAAATTAGTCTTTGGGTTGCTAGAACAGAACATATAGAAGAGCGCAGGCCACTCCATTATGCTGTCAATTTAACTTTTGACTCCAGTTACAATGAAAACAAAGATCAGAATGATGGCCAACAGCCTAGCACTCATTTAGCAATAAAGACCAAAAGCAAATTTTGACCTGTGGCATTCGCTGGTGAGTTTATGTCAGGCTCATTGAATATTTGAACCATGACTGTGACTGTATACATATGCATCAATTACTTAATGTGTTGGAAGGTGCTGCAGATGCTGGTTTAAACCGTAGACACAAAGTGCTGGAGTAACTCAGCGGGACAGGCAGCATCTCTGGAGAGAAGGAATGGGTGACATTTCAGGCCGAGACCCTTTTCAAACTGAGAGTCAGGGGAAAGGGAAACGAGAGATATAGACGATGATGTAGAGAGATATAGAACAAATTAATGTAAGATATGCAAAAAAGTAACGATGATAAAGGAAACAAGCCATTGTAAGCCGAGATGAGAAGAACTTTTTTCACACAGAGAGTGGTGAATCTGTGGAATTCTCTGCCACAGAGGGTAGTTGAGGCCAGTTCATTGGCTATATTTAAGAGGGAGTTAGATGTGGCCCCTTGTGGCTAAGGGGATCAGGGGGTATGGAGAGAAGGCAGGTACGGGATACTGAGTTGGATGATCAGCCATGATCATATTGAATGGTGGTGCAGGCTCGAAGGGCCGAATGGCCTACTCCTGCACCTAATTTCTATGTTTCTATGTTAGCTGTTTGCTAGATGAGAACGAGAAGCTGGTGTAACTTGGGTGGGGGAGGGATGGACAGAGGAAATGCAGGGGTTACTTGGGGTTAGAGAAATCAATATCCATACCCCTGGGTTGTAATCCCTGCATTCCCTCTCTCCCAGGCGGTGCCATTATCTGGAAATAACATGCATGTATAAATATTGACAACAGGATTTGGCATTTATCTGACTTTCACCTTTTCTGTTTGCACAAAAAGGAGTTATCATAAGATAATTGATTCTGAGAAATTGGAGGCCAGTTTGTGAAGGGGAGAGAGTTGAATCCGCTCCCAATTTGAAAGCAAAGGTTGTCGCTCCATACAGAATTCAGGAACAGAAACATCTTTCTAAACTCACTCTTATATGTTTAGGAAGGAAATGCAGATGCTGGTTGAAACTGAAGATAGACACAGAGTGCTGGAGTAACTCAGTGGGAGAGGCAGCATCTGTGGAGAACACGGATAGGTGACGTTTCACAGAGTGCTGGAGTAACTCAGTGGGACAGGCAGCATCTGTGGAGAACATGGATAGGTGACGTTTCACAGAGTGCTGGGAGTAACTCAGCGGGTCAGGCAGCATCTGTGGAGAACATGGATAGGTGACGTTTCACAGAGTGCTGGAGTAACTCAGCGGGTCAGGCAGCATCTGTGGAGAACATGGATAGGTGACGTTTCACAGAGTGCTGGAGAACTCAGCGGGTCAGGCAGCATCTGTGGAGAACATGGATAGGTGACGTTTCACAGAGTGCTGGAGTAACTCAGCGGGTCAGGCAGCATCTGTGGAGAACATGGATAGGTGACGTTTCACAGAGTGCTGGAGTAACTCAGCGGGTCAGGCAGCATCTGTGGAGAACATGGATAGGTGACGTTTCACAGAGTGCTGGAGTAACTCAGCGGGTCAGGCAGCATCTGTGGAGAACATGGATAGGTGACGTTTCACACAGTGCTGGAGTAACTGGAGTCTGAAGAAGGGTTTCAGCCCGAAACGTTGCCTATTTCCTTCGCTCCATAGATGCTGCTGCACCTGCTGAATTTCTCCAGCACTTTTGTCTACCTTCGATTTTCTAGCATCTGCAGTTCGTTCTTAAACAAGTTTCAGAGCAGGCCTGAACGACCCGAGTGCCATCCTCCTGCTCCTAATTCTTTTGGCCGTCAGCCACTGGGGAGTGATCCAAGTAAAGTAATCCAGTTGTCTTCCAATATCACTGCAAAGTAACAATGAAAGCAAACATAATGTTGAGCTATGTTGCTAAATCCGTACGCTGAGACAATCATAGTCGCACCACACCTTTCATGCTGCAGAGAAAAATAAAAGAAGCATCTAAGAATTGGGAACAGAGAACGGTTGCAGGGCTTGTGTTGGAGGACTGGTGCTGCAAGTAAGAGGGGACATCATGAAGGCACACAAAGATATTCAGCAACAGGCGACATGGTGATGCCGTGGTAGAGTCGTTTACAGCGCCAAAGACCCGGCTTCAATCCCGACAATGGGTGCTGTCTGTACGGAGTTTGGATGCTCTCCCCGTGGGTTTTCTCCGGGTGCTCCGGTTTCCATACAGGTTTTGCACATTAATTGGCTTGGTATCAATGTAAAATTGTCCCTAGTGAGTGTAGGAAAGTGTTAATGTGCGGGGATCGCTGGTCGGCACAGCTCGATGGGCCAAAGGGCCTTTTTCCGTGCTGATCTCTAAACTAAAACTAAACTAAAGAATACTTTTTGAAGCAGAAAATGGATGGGTGGTTACAGATAGAGGAAAGAGGAGCATATACGGTCCTGGTCCTAACTGGCATCTTGCTGGGAAATGCGCTTGTGCAAGAGGGAGGTCAGGCATAACTGTGATGTTGTGCAGCTGAATAGTCTGGGGCCACTCACTAAACTTGCTTAGCAAAGTTCCTCAAGTGAGATGCTGTCTGTACCCCAGAAACAGTCAGTACTTTCAGGAGAGGAGAAAAGTCAGGCAAAAATAAAATGAAAGCCACGGCTCAGTATTTCTTTTCATTGTAGATTTTTGTGAAATCATATACAATAAGCACCACTGTCTGTCCTGCCTCACGGTGCCTGGGACAATCCGATGTACTCTATTCCCATGAATGCTTTCACCAAATCTGCTGTAATGTCCAAACCAGATGTTTGTTACACAAGAACCAAGATTGCTAACATCATTTCACATTGGATAATTCAGCTCAGGCAACACAGAAGCCTTGTGTTCTGGCAACAATCAAACATTAAAAAAAAACATAGGAGTAATGCATAATTGTGAAGAATACAGTTCATTTCAATGCCAATTATTTTCCCCTTATTACAGTCATTCAACTGGATTCTAATGCTCCACATTCTTTCCAAATCTGCATCATGAGAGTAACAGATCATCTGCCAAAAAGACTGTAATCGCTATTCTAGCGGAGATTAATTTGTTCTAACTGAACCCATTTGAAGTGCTAGCTAAATTGAAAGAAGTGGAATATAAATTAAGATTAAGGGATCAGTGAAGCACAATAAAAATAAATGACCTGCGCTAAGACCCTGCCTGCGCTAAGACCCTGCCTGTCCTCTCCGGAAGGTGCATGGGATTCCATGTCACTATTTAAAGAAGAGCAGGCAAGTTGTCCCCAGTGCCCTGACCAATATTTATCCAACAAATCAACATGATTAAAACAGATTTTCTGGTCCATATCACATTATTTTAGTTTGTTGTTTTTGGGAACTTATATCGGCTGCCACAGTTCCTGCATTGGGTGACACAGTGGCGCAGCGGTAGAGTTGCTGCCTCACAGCACCAGAGACAGGGGTGGGAGATTGCAACCTTCACGTGGTCCGCCCTGTTTCGACGAATGCAATCAACCCACTGTAGCACAGGTAATCAAATTAAATGCAAGCGGAAAAATTAACTTCAATATATATTGTCAGTTTTCGATTCTCTCTCAACAAGTAGCATTACTCAGAGTTATGGGCATTGTTACCCACTAATTCTATCCAATAACATTACTCATTATGAGTCGCCTAGCAATTGCAAGATACGTCTATTTATAAACTTCCTTCCTGAACACGTTAGAACTAAGGTTTGAGTCCACATCTGGAGACGCAGATAAAGCAGTAGAGTCCAGATAAATGGCTCACCATCCAACTGGGCTTTCAATTCTCTTGAGAAGAACAGGATTCTTTTGGTTGGCGATCGCATATGTTTAAACTTCAGTGTTTTGCAGGAAAAGCTTATGAGTTTGAACATACTACTGTTTGTTCCTTTAACCGGCAGCAGATTCACTGCTCACCTTGCAGCAACTCTGCTGCTTACATGCATTGTAAAGCTATAAATCAGCCCTTTCCCAAGAAGGGATTGTCCGACACAGATGGATGAACATACAAGATCAATAGAAGCAAGAGTAAGCTATTTGACTTGTGCCCACATTGCCATTCAACAAGATCATGCCATTATTTTGAGACTATGCCTCATGATTTCAGACACCCCAACGAGAGGAAACAAACAGTTAATGCCCCTGTCCCACCTTTGAAACCGGAACGGAAATCTCTGGAGACTTTGCGCCCCACCAAAGGTTTCCGTGCGGTTCCCGGAGGTTGCAGGTGGTTGCCGGAGGTTGCAGGTAGTGGAAGCAGGTAGGGAGACTGACAAAAACCTCCAGGAGCTGCACGGAAACCTTGGGTGGGGCGCAAAGTCTCCGGACGTTTCCGTTCAGGTTTCCTAAGTGGGACTGGGGCATAACTCTGCATCCATGTGTTTAAGACCTGCAAATGTTCTGCACATTTCCGAGATCACTTCTTATTCTTCTAAACTCCAGACAGAGCAAGCCTAGTCTGTTTTAGCTCTCCTCACATGACAAACTTGTCATGCTGAGAATGAATCTCACGAATCTTCACGTGCCACTACCTTAGTCACAAGTATCCTTCTTTTGGTAGGAAGGCCAGACCTACGCACAATACTCCAGATGAATTCCCACCAAAAAGTTTATATAATTAGAGCAAAATGTTTTGTGCTTACATCCTCTTGCAGCAAGTAGAAAGCATACAGTTGGCCTTCCTTACTGCTTGCTCAATCTACATATTTTCATCTATCCTACATACTAGGGACAATTTTACAACTTCAAAAGCCAATTAACCTACAAACCTGCACGTCTTTGGAGTGTGGGAGGAAACACGGAGAAAACTATGCAGTGATGGGGGGAGAACGTGCAAGGGGGGTCTCTACCCGAAACGTCACCTATTCCTTTTCTCCAGAGATGCTGTCTGACCCGCTGAGCTACTCCAGCTTTTTGTGTTTATCTGAATTATTTCTGCTTCAGGTGGTTTTGTGACATAAAGGATGTTTCCTCCCACACTCCAAAGACGTGCGACGTTGGATAAAAAAAAGTGAATTGAGTTGATGTTTCAAATGTTACCTGCAGCACTGAAGAACGTGCTGTAAATATTTCACCTCAACCATCATAGCTATTGAAGTTATTCATCACAGAATATTCCATACACAGGATATTGCTGTGTTTTACAAATCAGTAATTAAATGATAGATTGTCCTGTATTGCAAATTACCCAGTTTTGAACTTGTAATGCATTTTAGTGGAAGAATAACATCTGAACAAACTAGATCTGTATTTATCAGAAGGCATTTAAATGATTTACAATAAGCTCATTATCATGAGGAATATCTATGTCGAGGTTGGAGTTATTGAATTTCCTCCCACAGCTACATTACATATGTATATTTCAAGTAATTAGAGTACAAGTTTTAAGGTTCCAAATGAAGGATGAAAAACAGACTGAAAACAAAAAGCATCATTCTGGCTATTAATGAAAGAGGCAGAATCCATTGGTCCATAAATTAAAGCAAGAAGCTTGTTTTTTTTCTTTCAAAAACGTTCAGAACATTTTATTTCAATTATGCAGGAAATGGAGGGATGTTGATCATAGAGTCATAGAGTGATACAGGGTGGAAACAGGCCCTTCGCCCCATCTTGCCCACACTGGCCAACATGTCCCAGCTACACTAGTCCCTCCTGCCCGCGTTTGGTCCATATCCCTCCAAACCTGTCCTATCCATGTACCTGTCTAACTGTTTCTTAAACGTTGGGATAGTCCCAGCCTCAACTACCTCCTCTGGCAGCTCGTTCCATACACCCACCACCCTTTGTGTGAAAAGGTTACCCCTCAGGTTCCTATTAAATCTATGCCCCTTCACCTTAAACATATGTCCTCTGGTCTTTGATTCACCTACTCTGGGCAAGAGACTCTGTGCGTCTACCCGATCTATTCCTCTCATGGTTTTATTCACCTCTACAAGCTCGCCTCTCATCATGTGCAGGCAGCAGAGATTGGTTTATCTTGGCAGCATGTTCGGCATGGACACAGTGGGCTGAAGGGCCTGATCCTGTGCTGTACTGTTCTATGTTCGAGTACAGATTAGCATTATTGAAGCAAACAAAGTCATTGAAACATTTATATTACAGAACAAGGACCAAATATCAGGCAAGTCCAGAGGAAGATGTGAACTTTCAGAGTTATTTACAGAGTACTGAATTGTGAATTTCAACTAGCATATTCCCCCAGCTGAGGGAAATACAGTAACATTGCATGGGTTCTCTGGCTATCTGGTGCTTAAAGCTGCCCCCACACAGGGATGGGCCACTCGGGAGGGGACGGTCCAGTAGCAATTCAACAGCGCTTGCAGCGCCGGAGACCCGGGTTCGATCCTGGCTGCGGATGACAAACGCAGGTCTGTATACATGCAGGGGCACAGCTACCGAGAATGTTTATCGCGAGTGACCGATGACCTTTGTGTGCGCAGTCGGAATACCGAACTCGCTTATTGGAGCTTGTATTTTATGTGTCAGGAAGACACTGGCTTCACAATATTAAAAAAAGGAGGGAAAAAATCACCACCAATTGGTTTTACCTTCCATTTATATCCAGGGCTGTAAGAGTTGGCGTGACGGACTGAATGCATTTTTTGTTAATTAAACACATCATGACCAATATCCATGTTGAAATAAAGTTGGGATTATTGAATTTCCTCCTTCAAGTACAACCACTGGCTTGTCTGACATGCACAAACTTCCCTCCCTGAGCCACTCCCAATACCGTTACATAACATTTGCTTTATAACATTGTAACTGCATGCAGGGAACATTTTACACCATTGAATATACAGTGGGAAAGCGTTCTACTTTGCATCTTGAAAACATATTTGATCACTTGGTAATGCTAATAGATGTGGAGACAGGATAATTCTGGACCAAACCTGCATCCACAGAAGGGCCCAAAATACATAGAGATGATTCAGTAGCTTTAACTGCTTCATATACACGAAGGATTGAATGTTAAAGTGGCACACCCAGCTCTAGGGACATCACTTATTATACTGCATTGTGTTCTGTGCTCCTCAGTCATGCTATTTGAAGTCCACATTCCACTCCCATTACCCATCATTGATATGTGCCAATATAAATCAACATGAATGGACTGGGTGGACACAGGGTGTTGGCGAATGGCCTTCCGATTTCCAGTACACTGCTCACACTTCCCATTGAGGGAAAAATAACAGTTATAACGAGAGAAGTTTAATAGAATACTGAATTTTGATTGAGACACAAACACACAACATTCAAGACATGCAAGATGATAAAAATGACTTATTTTGTTTCGCAGGTTTGTGTGGAGAAGATTTGCTCGACTTAGTTTTATGGGTCAACAACTTAAAACCAAAATTCGAAGCACAGGAGAGTCACAGGACCCTATGTGAAATATGCTTCCCATCTGCACCTCAGAATGAATAGTGATCTTTTACCATTTATTTTAAGAAGACATGGTCTTGGGATTAAGTTTGTTCAGCTGCTCGCTTTTAAGTTAAAACACAACGTTAAAAAAAAGTGATTTATCTGCTCTTTATCAAAGGCATGGACTGTATTTTTATGCATAAGCATTTGCACACCGAAATTCCCATCTCCAATGCTTTGCTGTTTGTTTCATTGAAGTTGATGATCCTGACACTTTTGCAGCTCTTGATGCCAAACCACATTAAAAAGGCGCTCTAAATGCAAGTTGGTGTTTTTTGGAGATACAAACTTCACAGGGATATGAGTATGAAAGTTATTTAAATAGATGGGATAGAGGGAGGAGGTACAGGGCCGTTACTTACATTTGCATGAACCACATTACTGCCTTATAAACGGCCTGTCCCACGATGCGAGTTCACCAAGAGCTCTCCCGAGTTTAAAAAAAAAAATCAAACTCGTGGTAAGTACGTAGAATGTACGTAGCGGGTACGTCGGAGCTCGTGGATGTCTCGTAGCGACTCGTAATGCTAACAGCAGGTACTCGGGAAACGCGGAAACTCGTGAAGTTTATTCAACAATGCGAAAAATTTCCAAGAGTGAAAAAATACTCGTGATGAGGTACCACGAGTTTGATGGTTTTTTTAAACTCTGGCGAGCTCTTAGGTGAACTCGCATCGTGGGACAGCGCCAGAGACATGGGTTCAATCCTGACTACGGGTGTTGTCTGCACGGAATTTACATGTATAGGATCGTGCTAGTGATCGCTAGTCGGCACGGACTCGGTGGGCCGAAGGGCCTGTTTCCACACGGCATCTCCAAACACAAAAGTCAATGCTCATTTGATAAGAGATCTAGATGTATTTTGTCAGACCAGAAATCTTGAGCCAACTTGAACATCAACTCCAGTGCAAGCTCACCCTTAATGTTCCATAACGACAGCTGAATGGTTTAATGTTTAATTAAGGAATGATTCCAGAGTTCAAAGCAAGTTTCCTGGGCTACGAGAGTGTTCCTTCAGTGCTTAGTGGTGTAGGGATCTGCATTAGGAACCAAATACATTGTTAAATATTAACTCATTGGAATATTATATGTCAGCTGTTTTTGCAAACTGGACCTCACTCAGATGATGTGGAATGGCGAGCAAAATTCAATCGAGCCAGAGGGCAGAGGGAGAGCTGAGAAGGGGAGGAGACAGCAAAGGCTACCGGAAATTGGAGAAGTCAATGTTCAGGCCACTGGGGTGCAGACTGCCCAAGCGGAATATGAGGTGCTGCTTCTCCAGTTTCTGGTGGTGCTCACTCTGGCAATGGAGGAGGCCCAGGACAGAGAGGTCGGATTCGGAATGGGAGGGGGAGTTGAAGTGCTGAGCCATTCATTCTGTAGCCAAGCTCAGCGTGGTGCTGTGCAAGGGAAATGGATTAAAATTATTTTCTGTGAAGAAAGTTTGGATTCCTTGTTGGACAGAGACATTACCTCTACCTCTTTCCTAGCCATGTATCTATCAAAATATCTTTTAAATGTTGTTATCGTACCCACCTCAACTACCTCCTCTGGCAGCTGGTCCAGATACCCACCACTCTCTGTGCAAAAAAGGTTATCCCTCGAGTTCTTATTAAATCTTTTCCTCTCACCTTAAATGTCTGGTTCCTGATTCCCCTACTCTGGGTACATTACTCCTTTACTTCAAAGATGTCCTCAGTCCCTGGGGTTGCTGCGTTTCCCAGAGACCTCGGAAACCTGGTAAAATTGGCCTCAATAAAATACTTCAATAGCCAAGCCACCTTGTTGGACTGACTTGACTGGGTTTCCCTTGCCCCACTGCTGTTAAATTCACAGATATGCATATTGGGGTCACAATCCAGATTTTTTTTCCAAAACAACGGACATATTTTTAGCCGTTCAGGTTTATGTGCTTATACTAGAGCGAATCAAACAGACACCCAATAACCCAGTCTGAAGAAGGGTTTCGGCCCGAAACGTCGCCTATTTTCTTCGCTCCATAGATGCTGCTGCACCCGCTGAGTTTCTCCAGCAATTTTGTGTACCTTCCAGACACCCAATAATCTGTACAAAGGTTGCACAATACTTAATGGAATTAGTAGAAGCCACAAACTATTAAAAGTGCAGTGAAGAAGCCTGGCATTAACCAGGGCGCCAAAGTAGGGCCATTGGTGGAGTTGCTGCCTCACAGCACCAGAGACACGGGTTCAATTTTGACCTCGGGTATTGTCTATGTTTAGTTTGCACATTCTCCCTGTGACCGCGTGGGTTTCCTCCAGGTGTTAGAAACATAGAAATTAGGTGCAGGAGTAGGCCATTCGGCCCTTCGAGCCTGCACCATTCGCCATTCAATATGATCATGGCTGATCATCCAACTCAGTATCCCGTACCTGCCTTCTCTCCATACCCTCTGATCCCCTTGGCCACAAGGGCCACATCTAACTCCCTCTTAAATATAGCCAATGAACTGGCCTCAACTACCCTCTGTGGCAGAGAGTTCCAGAGATTCACCACTCTCTGTGTGAAAAAAAGTTATCCTCATCTCGGTTTTTAAAGGATTTCCCCCTTATCCTTAAGCTGTGACCCCTTGTCCTGGACTTCCCCAACATCGGGAACAATCTTCCTGCATCTAGCCTGTCCAACCCCTTAAGAATTTTGTAAGTTTCTATAAGATTTTGTAAGTTTCTATAATGTTCTGGTTACCTCCCACATCCTAAATCCATGCGGGTTAATTGGCCGCTGTACATTGCCCCTGGTGTGTCGGGAGTGAATGATATAAGTGGGATAACATAGAACTACTATGAACGGGTGATCTATGGTCGGCGTGGGCTCGGTGGGGCCTGTTTCCATGCTGTAACTATAAACAAAAAACTTTTGTCGAAACAAAGGTTTTTTCCTTTGGCTCCATCACCTCCAAGGAAATATCAGCTTATCTTTCAGATTTGGTCAATCTTGTTTAAACACTGGAAATCTTGGAAATATATACATGGGTAAAGGTTAAGCTGTTTATAGTCTTGCGAATTCCCAAGAGCACAACACAGCGCAGCAGTTAACAGTTCCCACATTTTGCTTTCCAGCTACCAGGCGATGGGAAGAGTGGATATTGCTGGAAATGGAATACATACAGAGGTCAATGGATAGCTGGCAGTGAAAAACCTGACAATAATTAAATTAAAGGGCTCAAATGGCGTTATAAATCAGAAAGGGTAAAGCCCAAAGCTTACAATAAGGACGTCAATGTTATCTTACATTGGGGGGGAAATCTAAAATGTGCACATTTTCAGGATTTATAACAGTTGATGCGTCCTGAAATATCATGGGTATTGGTAAATGACAATTATTATTCAAAAATAAATCAGTTTGACTGCAATGTCTGACATGAAATCAAATCAATACAAACAACACACGCCCCTGCTACACTGTGCTCCTCGGAATATCTTGTGAAATGGGAACATTTTCCGTTCAATTCAAAACACAAAGACAGCCCCCCAACCCACCATAAAAACACACGGATAGGATTTGAATGTAGATAGGGACATGGAAAACACAGGGAAATTATTAAGTCATTCACTAATACACTCCCTATGCTCCAATTATTATTCCCTTTGAATTAGTCACAAATGGTCACTGGACAACAACACATTCTCGTGGTTAGTTGTAGATCGATCTTTTGTATTATTTATATTTAAGCAGTTCCTGATTGAATATTGATTCCTGATTGTGAGCATGCATTCCAATTAAGAGTAATACACTTGGTGTAAACTGCAAAGCTACAATACTGAACCAACATGGAAACAAGAGCACTGGTGCTTTCTTACCAACCCAACAAAGGGCGTTCAAGACCTTCGCAGCCGACTTGCCTGAACGTATAGATGGGCACCGTTGATTCAGAAGGTAGACAAAAATGCTGGAGAAACTCAGCGGGTGCAGCAGCATCTATGGAGCGAAGGAAATAGGCAACGTTTCGGGACGAAACCCTTCCGGGTTTCGGCCCGAAACGTTGCCTATTTCCTTCAGGGTTTCGACCCTAAACGTTGCCTATTTCCTTCAGGGTTTTGACCCGAAACGTTGCCTAATTCCTTCGCTCCATAGATGCTGCTGCACCCGCTGAGTTTCTCCAGCATTTTTGTGTGCCTTCGATTTTCCAGCATCTGCACAGTTCCTTCTTAAACACTGTTGATTCAGTGACTTTCATGTTGCACCATCCTTTAATATGCGAGAGCTGATGATGAACATTTCTCAACTATTTCATGGAGGGGCCAAGCAGAGACTAATGATGGCCCCACATGATTTCAACATTTGTACATGTTCTGGCAGCACAGAAAACCAGGTCCAGTTATTTTTAGGTGGAGAAACAACTTCACAGTCCGAATTGGATCTGGGAAGCCCACTACACTCAACCTCTCCAAACTCACTGCATGGCAACGGAGGCGTTTGCCTGACCGTAGCGGCTGTAACAGTCCGTTGCAGGGGTGGAAGAGGTCTCTCATGATTTTGTTTGCTCTGGAGTTGCTGTTTGTGTTTTAGTTCCTATTGGGGGTGAATGAATAATACCTAATACAGCGAATGGAATGTTAGCTACTCATTGCAGAGGATTTGAGTCCTTGGCAGAGAGGTTCGAACTGCAGTTGGTACAGGGTCTTGGTGAGACCACACCTGGAGTATTGCGTACAGTGTTGGTCTCTAAATCTGAGGAAGGACATTATTGCCATAGAGGGAGTGCAGAGAAGGTTCACCAGACTGATTCACTGGGATGTCAGGACTGTCTTGTGAATGACCACTGGATATCCTCTTGGTTTATACTCTCTAGATATTTAAAAAGTTGAGAGGGGATCTTATAGGATCCCCATTTATACTTAAAGGAGTGTACGTCCTCGGATGATGTGAAAGTCCATGTTCCCGTTTTTTTGATGTTCAAGATCTTTAATATGCGAGAGCTGATGATGAACATTTCTCAACTATTTCATGGAGGGGCCAGCAGAGACTAATGATGGCCCCACATGATTTCAACATTTGTACATGTTCTGGCAGCACAGAGAACCAGGTCCTTCATTTTTAGGTAGATCCACAACTTCACAGTCCAAGATATCAAGGCCCACCACACTAAGTTAACCAAACTCAGCCACACTGGTGATTGTAGCATAGTTGTATAGTAATTTCCTTAGTATATTTGTTTGTCTTGTAGTTTGGTGGTGGGTTCTGTTTTGTTTTATTGTATTGTAAATATTATTTTTAATAATTGATTTTGTTAAATATTTGTTTAAAAAGCAGGTTACCATGCCCAAGCCGGTATGTCAAAGAGGATTCTCTTGAACCTCTACAGATGTACAATAGAGAGCATGCTGACCGACCGGTTGCATCATGGCCTGGCTCGGCAACTTGAACATCCAGGAACGGAAAAGACTGCAAAAAGTTGTGAACGCTGCCCAGTCCATCACCGGCTCATCGACCTCCCCACCATCAAAGGGATTTATCGGCTTCTCTGCCTCAAAAAAGGCAGCCAGCATCATCAGAGACCCACACCGCCCTGGCCACTCTCTCATCTCAACCCTGCCATCGGGAAGAAGGTACAGGAGCCTGAGAACTGGAACGTCCAGGTTCAGGAACAGCTTCTTCCCTACAGCCATCAGGCTCTTAAACACCATAAGCTCTGAATTTCAATAGGCTATTATTATTATTATTGCACTGGTATTATATGTTATTTGAGTATGTATGTGTATATATATGTGTGTGTGTGTGTACTTGTGAGTGTGTGTACTTGTGAGTATGTGTTCTGTGTGTGTGTGTGTGTATGTACGTGTGTGTGTGTGTGTGTGTACGTGTGTGTGTGTGTGTACGTGTGTGTGTGTGTGTGTGTGTGTGTGTGTGTGTGTGTGTGTGTGTGTGTGTGTGTATGTGTACGTGTGTGTGTGTGTGTATGTGTACGTGTGTGTGTACGTGTGTGTGTGTGTGTGTGTGTGTGTGTGTGTGTGTGTATGTGTACGTGTATGTGTGTGTGTGTGTGTGTGTGTGTGTGTGTGTGTGTGTATATAAACACACACTGAACTTTTTTTCCTCTTTCTGGTTTATCATATTGTTTACAGTGTACTGTGTTTCCATATTGTGTTGTGCTGCTGCAAGCAAGAATGTCATTGTTCTACCTGGGACATGTGACAATAAAACACTCTTGACACTCTTGTTGATGAGGGGGTCCCATTTTTGAGAGGGATGGGGAAATTCAGAGCAGGTTTAAAAGTTTCAAGTCCACGGTGTAGGATAGGGTTAAAAACTACTTGCACGTTGCTGGAGAATTGTCGACTGCCAAATAGCAGAGTCCCAGCCTCCCACAGCTGCCTGCCACTGTAGGCAGCTCAAGAGATTGTAAACTTCATTCTGGTAAAGCACAATTTCAGGATTTTTATTAATGAGGAACTGGAAAAAGTGACGAGTGCTGGTCTGAATCAGTTTAAGGGTGGGACCAGAAATTTAAAAAAAAGACTGAACTGGATTACCAAAAACAAATAGCAGCCGTGTTCAAAAGGGAAAACCAAGCCAGACATGGGAACTTAAAATGGCAAGTGTCTATTTGCAGCACCTAAAGTTTTCCAAAAACATGTGCATCATGCATGTCAAAGAACAGATGGGAAAAGTAATTTTCTGTACAAGACAACATTAGGAGTCAAATATTTCCCACCAAGATAATCTTTCAATATCCAAGAGAGTGAAAAAAAGGGCTAATTTAAAAAAAGTTATGTGCCCTAGTGATACGAGTTCAACTCTACTACGGGATATAGGGTGCAACACCAAATTGACAGAAGCCAATTAATCTCCAAACCCGCACATCTTTGGGATGTGGGAGGAAACCGGAGCACCCGGAGGAAACCCAACAGTGAAATCCACAGTGGGAAACCCACAGTGAGAACGTGCAAACTCCGCAGAGACAGCACCCGCAGTCAGAATCAAAACCAGAACTCTGGCGCTGAGAGACAGCAACTGAAATGGAGGGGAGCGGGGACTTTAAAGGTTTACAGTTTGAGCCCAAGACACAGTCCTATCCTGCCAAGAATCACCAGAATTGTTTAATAGAACAGATTAACCCGAATGTTGAAGAAAGAACTGCAGATGCTGGAAAAATCAAAGGTAGACAAAAAATGCTGGAGAAACTCAGCGAGTGTCGCAGCATCTATGGAGAGAAGGAATTGGCGACGTTTCGGGTCGAGACCCTTCTTCAGACCGAAATGATATTTTCACCCTCTTCGTCAATTGTGCAGTGTTGCCTGGTGAAGTGGAAACACCATATGTGACCTCGCTACAAAAATGTCATCTGGGCATGAATTACATCCATAACCTTAGAATATCAATGAAACGTGGAAGGTTCACAATCAGAGGATCGCGAGTCAGTTCCATGCAGTGTAATGGCCACAGAGAGAGAGAGTTGATGACTGAATACACAACACATCTATCAATCTATCAAGGTCAAATAATGGCTGTTTAAAAATACATTTGGCATGAATACTGAAGGTTAAAAATACTGCAGATTTTGCAATGGCTTCAAAATAAGAAAAAAAGTGGGAAAAAAACATTCTCATGCCGATACAGTTTTTAACTTCAGAGCATCCATTTTTATACTCTCCAGGGTGAGAAGATATGCATGATAAGTCCAAGAGCATCAACAAGGGGAAAATAAACTACTGTTGTCAATAAAATATTCCAAAGAGGAATGACTTTGTTGGCCTTCTCTGCTGAAGGAGCAACACTTGTGCAGATCTACAGCTCCATTGGCAGCAGCAGCCATCTGATGTTTGACCGCTAAAAGGTGCGAGTGATCTGGGGCAAAGAGTAGTGAGAAAGCAAGGCCACACTCAGTCCTACCTTCACCTAACATTAATGAGCATGCAGACAAAAGTGCTGGTGAAACTCAGCGGGTGCGGCAGCATGTATGGAGCGAAGGAAATAGGCAATGTTTCGGGCCGAAACCCGGGGGGGGGGGGGGGGGGGAAGAAGAAGAAAGGAAGAGGAGCCAGAGGGCTGAGGGAGAGCGAGAGGGGGAGCAGACAGCAAGGGCTACCGGAAATTGGAGAATTCAATGTTCATGCCGCTAGGGTGCAGACTGCCCAAGCGGAATATGAGGTGCTGCTCCTCCAATTTCCAGTGGTGTTCACTCTGGCCATGGAGGAGGCCCAGGACAGAAAGGTCGGATTCGGAATGGGAGGGGGATTTGAAGTGCTGAGCCACAGGGAGATCAGGTTGGTTATTGCGGACCGAGCGGAGGTGTTCGGCAAAACGATGGCCAAGCCAACGCTTGTTCTCACCGATGTAGATCAGCTGACATCTAGAGCAGCGGATGCAATAGATGAGGTTGGAGGAGATGCAGGTGAACGTCTGCATCTGTCGCACCTGGAACGACTGCTTGGGTCCTTGAATGGAGTCAAGTGGGGAGGTAAAGCGACAAGTGTTGCATCTCCTGCGGTTGCAAGGGAAAGTGCCCGGGGAGGGGGTGGCGCGGGAGGGAAAGGAAGAATTGTCAGGCAGCATCTGTGGAGAACATGGATAGGTTCTTGGTTTCTTGGTCCACCAAAATATTCCAAATGGAATTTAAACTGGAGGTGGTGAAGGGAGGGCTTAAGCCAGAAAGGGTTATCGGGAAGAAATTTAGTTGCATCTGATTGGGTAACTATAGTTGGGTGGAGATTATTCCATGCTTTAATTGTGCGGGGGAAGAACGAATTGCTGTACACATCTGCCTTTGTAGCTGGGATCACAAATTGGATCGAATGCCCTCGTCTGCTCCTAATTGGTTTGGGTTTGGTGGTAGGTCTTGTAGTCTATGTCGAGCTGACCATTTAACATTTTGTAGAAACAGGTCAAACGGTGAGCTTCACGTGTGTGTGTCTTGGAGAGGGTTTTCACAGAGCGCTGGAGTAACTCAGCCGGTCAGGCAGCATCTCTGGAGAACATGGATAGGTGACGTTTCACAACGCTTTTTACTCGTGGACATTTTTCATCATGCTAGAAAAAACGCCCCGACCTACCGCCTGCTACGACCTACCTACGACCATGCTGCGAGTACGAGTCAAGGGCAAACTCAGCGGAGGTTGTGAATTAGGTTGTGAAAGTGGGACAAGCCCTTTACATGTCTGAGCTAGAGAACCAGGAAATACACCAGTGCTTCAGAATAAAACAAATATAGGAAGGAAGCTCCCTGCAAAGCTAAGACTGAATTATATACACCTCAAAAGATATAATGTAGCAAAATACAATTTGTAACTTTAGAGAGATGATGCTCACTAAAGTGCATCATAAGTAAATACAAAATCACAGAATACTATATCTTTTCATTCTAAGATCTAAACTGTTTCATCTGTTCAGCTGTAAACACGTATTTTAAGCATTGTTCTTAGTTGTTTATTGTACTATGATAGAGATCTATACGGCTGACTTCAGCCAAATTCATCTACAAAATACTCCATTTTATAGCTTCTCAGTTGCAATAACAGATTAATTGTTATGGAATTTAAGCCAAAAAATGCAAAATTCAGGGTTTAAACGAGGATGCTGACATTTGTCAAGTTGTTGCACTGAAACCTGATGCTACATGAAAAGTGACAACTTAGGGGCAATATTTAAACTACTTGTTTTAATGTATATTATTACTTCTACATCCTGACAGACCTTGAACACACTGTGCTAGATAAAACCCAGATACCAGCAAATGTCTTCATCTGTAGACGTGAACAGCATTTCTAATGAGTAAAAGTTTCAAAATATATTAGCCTAGCAACTGGATTTCACCCATTTTTGGGTGCAAGCAGGTTCATATTCCTGGCAACAGTGGCAAAACAATTCCTTTTCTTTTGGAGAATCCTTCAGTCAATTGGGCTCTGTGCCACTTCTTCAAAGGGATACAAACTGTCCAATATGATGATAAAATGGTACTATTATTGCTGCCTTGATCTTTTCCCTCTTTAAACAAAGACTTGCATCTCAAGACTTCACTTTCAAAAGCGAAAGGCTGAATGATCTGATCATCCCCAGACTTGATGAAGCTGTATTACTGTACTTCGACAGCAATTAGGAGGAATCATAGATTACACAAAAAAGCTGGAGAAACTCAGCGGGTGCAGCAGCATCTATGGAGCGAAGGAAATAGGCAACGTTTCGGGCCGAAACCCCTGGGTTTCGGCCCGAAATTTCCTTCGTCCCTTGGGTTTCGGCCCGAAACGTTGCCCATTTCCTTCGCTCCATAGATGCTGCTGCACCCGCTGAGTTTCTCCAGCTTTTTTGTGTAACCTTCGATTCTCCAGCATCTGCAGTTCCCTCTTAAACAGGAGGAATCATAGATAGAAACATAGAAACATAGAAATTAGGTGCAGGAGTAGGCCATTGGGCCCTTCGAGCCTGCACCGCCATTCAATATGATCATGGCTGATCATCCAACTCAGTATCCCGTACCTGCCTTCTCTCCATACCCCCCTGATCCCCTTAGCCACAAGGGCCACATCTAACTCCCTCTTAAATAAGCCATGAAGGCCTCAACTCCCTCTGTAGAGTTCCAGAGATTCACCACTCTCTGTGTGAAAAAAGTGGCTCTCATTCGTTTTTAAAGGATTTCCCATTTATCCTTAAGCTGTGACCCCTTGTCCTGGACTTCCCTAACATCGGGAAAATCTTCCTGCATCTAGCCTGTCCAACCCCTTAAGAAAGTTTCTATAAAAAAATCTTCTAAATTCTGATAGTATAAAACCAATCTATATCTTTCAAGACAGTCCTGACATCCCAGGAATCAGTCTGGTGAACCGTCTCTGCACTCCCTCTATGGCAATAATCAGATTTGGAGACCAAAACTCTACGCAATACTCCAGGTGTGGTCTCACCAAGACCCTGTACAACTGCAGTAGAACCTCTCTGCTCCTATACTCAAATCCTTTTGCAATGAAAGCTAACATACCATTCGCTTTCTTTACTGCCTGCTGCACCTGCATGCCTACCTTCAATGACTGGTGTACCATGGTCTCGCTGCATCTCCCCCTTTCCCAATTGGCCACCATTTAGATAATAGTCTGCTTTCCTGTTTTTGCCACCAAAATGGATAACCTCACATTTATCCACATTATACTGCATCTGCCAAACATTTGCCCACTCACCCAGCCTATCATTGCTACTGAATAAAGTGGCTCTTTGCACTTTCCCAAATAAGTTATATGCCCACAGGTTAAAACCCATAATTAAAAAAAAAAAAAAGAATTCTGAAGCAACACCCATTTATCCACCATAGCACAAATTTCAGTGGATATTCTTAAGGGAGAGATTGATAGATTCTTGATTAATACGGATGTCAGAGGGTATGGGGAGTAGGCGCGCGAATGGGGTTAGGAAGGAGGGATAGATCAGCCATGATTGAATGGCGGAGTGGACGATGGGCCGAATGGCCTAATTCTACTCCTATCACTTTTGACCTTACGAGGACCCGCCAATAAGAAAAGAGAATAGACATAAACGTAATAGACATCAATTTTTGCTAATGGTCTAATCCGTCACCGTCTATGCAAAGATACAGGTGGAAGATAAATAATATCCTTACCACAGGCATTGTAAATGATATCTAAACAAAAGGACAATAGGCCACTTTGTAGTCCACTTGGGGGGAAAAACGACTTTGCACAATTACACATGTTTACCTCAAACCTACATCCAGACAGTTAGTTATTTGCCCACACGTCTTACAAAATCTCTTTCCACCCTACACAGGGCTTACCCATGACAAATTTTCTATTTTCTGCGAAAATATCAACCTCGCCTTTAAGCGATGATTTTAAAGGAGGAACACATTTTTTCCAAACATTTCAATTAAACTTCAGCTGGCCAACATATTTTGAGAAGCTCGGAGAATTTACTTCCTCCCACTTCTTAATTGGTCCACTTTCATCCAAAGCACACAGCCTATATCCAAAATTGCACAGTGCCAACTGACAGGGAGGCAGCTTGTGGGATAGGCCGACGCTCCACTGCACATTTTTCTTCCCCCTGCTGACACGGCCCCCCTGCCCCTTGCCGAATGAGCATTCCTTACCTCATAGTCCAGCAAAGAAATGCAGAAATCTCACCACAGGGAGTTTGTGAATTCATTGAGGATGGAAGGAAGAGCAAATTCTGGATGGCACATTCGTTCTAAAAAATGAAATCAGAATTTCATCACCGTGCTCTGATCAAGCAGAAACAGTGGCAGATGGCTCCTTGTATTGATTATCCCTGATGCAGACAATTCTTGTACCCGCTACTGTCAAGAGAATACGTCATATTCTATTACTGGAAATAACATTTTTATGGACAGTGGACCACGTTATTTTTTTTTAAATCTTCAATTTCCAAACATAAGAGTTGTGATAAATATAACAGATGAACGAAGGCATCAATGGGTAGCTAACTTTCAATCAGCTAATGAGCTGCCTAGCAGTATAAAGATGAACAGAATCCACCTGCTATGCCCCGCAATCACAATCTGGAACATGCCTCTGTGTTTCAGAAGCATTTATTTTTCATGGTGACTTGAGCCCATCCCCTTGCCCTTCATTTTCTTTTTCAAACGTTTAATGGCAACATAGCAGGCATACAGTATAGAACAAAATGGTAATTTTTTTCATATGTATCCCATAAAAGTTTGATCCAAAGATTTAAATTTATTGGCTCTACTTGTGTATTTATTTGGATTCAATTATATTACAACAGTTTTTGCAAAATAGCTCATTATCGAAAGGAGATTTTTTAAGTTTTCCGTAAAAACGAAGAGGCCAAACTGTTAGCTCTCTGTGACATTATTTTGATTGGGATGTGCATTTTGAAATTTAAATATAACAGGTTTCCTTTTTTTATAATTCTGCAAAACAACAGGGCTTTTTCTTACCCATTTCTACCAGGATTTTCCTTCCAGTTCTGAAGGAATTGTGTGCTGGATAGGATCAGGTACACATCACAAGTTACCAACGTTACTTCAGCTGTTGGACCTCATGTTGACACCACCACAAGAAACTGAGAATAGGCAATGTTCAATGCTGTTGGAAATGAAGGTGGCGATTTCTGCAGATCCATATGCAGGAGGTCGGAGCTATATGCCAACGTTGGAAATGTATTTTGTCCTAACAGCTCATTTTCTCCACTTTGCCAAAAGCATGGAGGTTTCCAAAATGACAACATTTAGTCTAGTTTAGTTTAGAGATACAACTTGGCTCACCGAGATCGCACAGACCATCCCCCGCACACTTACACTGTCCTACACACACACGATTTTACCAAGCCAATTAACCTACACACCCGTATGTCTTTGGAGTGTGGGAGGAAACCGGAGATCCCGGAGAAGTAGGTCACCACTGCTCTCTACTTCAGGCCACAGGTTAATAGTGCAGTCCACTCGTTGACGAAAGCATCACAGTCCACTAGATTCAGATGGGGGGGGAGCAGTTAAAAGTTTTGTTACCTTATTGGGATTCATAATTTTAACCATTGTTGGGTGCCTGCTATTTATAACGCTTCAGTAGTTCACAGGGTGTGGATTGTGAATGACACCACCCCAGAGTAAGGTGGAAAACCCCACGTGTCGAGATGAGGTGAGGCGAGTCAAAAGTCAACTCTAATCACAGAAAATTGAGTACAAAAAAGAACAAAGGCCACCTTTAATATTGAGAAGCCAGCTAATGAAGATAGCAAGGACCTGCAAAATGTGAAAGGATCAAACGTAGCCAGAATGTGCAGAATGAAATACGAGGGGACTATAGTTGATAGAGTAGAGAGATGAAGAAACTTGGATCCAGTTCAATTCTTCTTATTTTCCACTAACTAATCCTTATTATTAACTTGCCGCTGACTGGTTGGCAGATGGAATGTTCCAGTCCAGGCATGACTCCTATTTCACTTGGCGACTGCCTCGTATTGGACATATTTTGAGGCGGATGTTAAACTTGCTGCCTTCTACATAATCAGGTGATTGTCCAGGATAGGATTCTTCCTTCTCCTCTGGGGATTACCTTTCTGCACAATTTCCGCCTCGCTATTCTTTGGGGGTGCTAATGAGTTAGATCTTGACTCCTATTCTTGTTTTGATTAAATGCAGCTGTACTTGTGTATTAACGCAAATGTCTGCATGATCATGCATCCCACCACTTCAAAGGTAAGGTCCCTGGCCCCTTCATGTGGTCATTTAGTTTTGTTTACCCACGGAAACAGGCCCTTCGACCCACCCAGTCCGCGTCAATCCCCGCACACTAATACTATCCTATGCAAAAGGACAATTTACAATTTTACCAAGCTAATTAACCGATAAACCTGTACATCTTTAGAGACTGGGAGGAAACCGGAGCAGCCGGGAAAAAAATCCACGCAGGCCATGGGGCGAACATAGAAACTCCATACAGACAGTGTAGATGGCTAGTGCATGTGCAAAGGGGTGACAGACATGCTTGACACCCCTAGTCAGAATCGGACCTGGGTCTCTGGCACTGGGAGGTAATAACTCTACTACCATGGTGGTGCAGTGCCTGTAATCAAACAGTTAAATCTTATTGTTCCTTTCCATTCTTCAACTACTTTGCCTTGAAGAATCCTTAACATTATAGAACATAGGAAAATGTTAGCTTTGCATTAAAATTCCAATTATTTTCTGTCACAAACCTGTTCACACTTTATTCAAAATTACTAATGCCCTGTCATAGCCTATTGAGCAGAACATTTTTAAAGAAAATCAGACAAATGAGGCAAAACTTGGCTACTTACGTTTCAAGCATAAATAGCTCTTTCGGGGTTTGAAGCCACTGAATTGCTCATGTATCAAGGCCAAAACCAATTTGGGATCATGAACAAACCTTAGTACGGCACCACAGACTATAAATTTAAGAGATTAAAACAAGCTACCACTCAAGAAAAATACCAATGCTAACTAAACTTTAGAAAGACAACTCACCCAGTTTTTAAATGCACGGCAGACATTTCTCACTCTAGGTCTTAAAATATAAATATTGCTCTGGAGTGCAAACTTCAGACAACAGTCCAGGCCATGGAAAATAAAGACACAGTAAACTAGAGCAAAAAGACCTTGAGCAATAGACCACCTTATTAGGCATGACCCCTATCATTCCAAGACGGGTGGAGATCAAAGTGAGACGTGATTTGAAGGAATTACTTTTGACAGTGAATGCATTGCACTTGATGCCATATAACCTAATGCAATATCCTTTTCAGACACAGGTCACCTAGAATCCTATAAATGAAACAGGTACATGGAACTGCAACAGCAAGAAAAATAACTGAACAAAAATACTCATAGCCAACGACATAGACTACGACGGCGGATGGATTTCTCTCAGTCGTTGTAAAATGTTTAACTAATCTTATGGTTTGAATAATAAAAACAACCTGCCCAAACTCTCCTCTCAAGTGCCATCTCAAACTCAATCTCACTGTGTTCTTGCACTGTTATCTGTTACCTTCAACTGAAATATCTCCAATTAAAATTCCAGTCAGTTGGAGAAAATATAGATTTATGAAAAAGAGTCAAGGCAGCATGCAGGAAAGCAACCATCCTCTAGAAGCATAACAGATTTTGGAGATCCACATTCCTGTGAGACTTACATGGTGCATGAGATGTATCATGCCATGAACAGGCTGTCCAACAACAAAGCAAGTAGCCTGGACAGTCTTGCAACATGTACGATAAATTCAATGTCCTTGTGTTGGTTAACTCCTACCAGCATTGTGAAAACCTAAACACGAGGAACTGCAGATACTGGTTTACACAAAAAAACTCACAATGGACTGGAGTAACAAAAAGTCAAGCATCTCCAGGGAACATGCATAGGTGACGTTACTGGTCGGGACCATTCTTCTGATTGAATCAGATCGATATCTACTTTTGCTAGCCTGCTTTTGATCGCTTGCTTTTACAAAAATACACAAGGATATATCTTTGTGTCTATGTGGCAATTCAGCAGACACGAAGAATCAGGTTTTGGATAAGAGCTTCTATGCATAGAAACATAGAAATTAGGTGCAGGAGTAGGCCATTCGGCCCTTCGAGCCTGCACCACCATTCAATATGATCATGGCTGATCATCCAACTCAGTATCCCGTACCTGCCTTCTCTCCATACCCCCTGATCCCCTTAGCCACAAGGGCCACATCTAACTCCCTCTTAAATATAGCCAATGAACTGGCCTCAACTACCCTCTGTGGCAGAGAGTTCCAGAGATTCACCACTCTCTGCGTGAAAAAAGTTCTTCTCATCTCGGTTTTAAAGGATTTCCCCTTTATCCTTAAGCTGTGACCCCTTGTCCTGGACTTCCCTAACATCGGGAACAATCTTCCTGCATGGGATTGGGTAGCTCGGAATACGCTTGTCGAGAACATGAATGTTTCCGTCTGCTCTGGCTCGTGAAAATAAACAATAGGTTATTTGAATGGTAGAAAAATTAGGACAGTATATTTTTGATTTGCAAGATGAATTTCAGGAAACATTAGTTAAATAAATCTTGATTCTCAAAACCCCACAACACTGCAGCTCGATATAGAGGCCGTATCTTACAGGTTTCCTGCACGTAATTTTTAAATAAACAATGACGGTAGATTTAAGGAATGCGCCTACTGTTCAAGTACAAAGTGAAATTTAGACAACGATTTCCAAACAGTGTACCACATGGAGAAAAAACTTAAAAAATAAATGGTCATCTCAACAAGATGTTTGCATTCCATTGTAATGTTTCAATCTCAATTAAAATCATTTTCCTTTGTCTCAGCTATGGTTCCATTAGAAGTTCTTTGAATCTGACTCCCTCAAGAAAATTTGGCAAATTGCACGCCAACATTTCTGGTGAATTTTCACTCTATTGTAACGTTGCCCAACTAATTATTTTGGCTCCTCGGAAGCGCTGCATGCAATATCTATCACCACATATGGAGCAAGTGACTGAAGTCATCTTTGTGTTAGCCTGCCAAAAGGACCAAGGCCAGAGGAGAGCAAGAAGCTGAAATCGATATTAACAAAATGGTGACTGTATTTGAACATAGAACAGTACAGTACAGGAACACACCCTTTAACCAACAATGTGCCAATTATGATGCCATGTTAAACAAATCTCCTCTGATATCCATATCCCTCCATCTGCTGTATATCCACGTGCCTACTAATTGTCTCTACATTGCTGCTATCTGCTTCCACCACCCTCTGTGTAAAGAAAAAGATGTCCCGCATATTTCCATTTCAGGGAAAATCCTTGAAGAAATAGATTTTTTCTAAATTTGCATCCCAGATGCAAGCTTCACCAATGTAATTATTGAATAGTCAGATTCAGATTCAGATTCAATTTTAATTGTCATTAATAGTGGTGGTTTTGTTTCAACAACTGAATAAAGAGTGAACACAATCACATAGATCAGCGTACACTATATTAGGGGTGGACATCAGCCTCCCTTCATGTAAAAATTGCAATGGAAACTTGTATTCCAGCACAGCAGGTTTTACAAACTCATCTGTCATCCTAATTGTTTACTTTCTGTTCACCACCAAGCCACCCTCCTTGATCAGCACCCCCTCACTCTTCCTTGCAATGTGGCGAGAGCAGGATCGAGCCATAAAATCATTCTGGCCACAGTGTCGTTTCTTGTCCAAGCCTTTGAAGATACAGGTAATATCGTAGTGTTTGCACTTGATATTTCTGGAAAGTGTGTAAGAATCAAAGGGCTCCTTGCCAGTCAGCCACATTTAAACAAGCTACAAGAAGGATAAGGGGAAAATTCATGACAAAAATTACTGCGAGCCGTGTGGAATTATGTAATTAGCACAGTGCACTTTCACGGCATAATAATGGCGAGTGCACAAAATGTGCAGAGTCGTGTAGTGTAGAAACTAAATTCTTTTGTTGTTACTATCTTGATGCATCCTCAAGCTATGGAGGATCATTTTTAGAATGAGTCTGACAGCAATCAGGCTCTTATAACCACCCAATCAACTTTCGGCTCCCACATGCAAAATTAATACTTGACCTTTGGTGTAAATGTAAGACAGCCTGAATCAATGCCAGAATTGTGGACTCACCATGACAGCTCTGAAATGAATTGTGGACTCAATAGGTGCAGGAGTAGGCCATTCGGCCCTTCGAGAGCCAGCACCGCCATTCAATGTGATCATTGCTGATCATCCCCAATCAGTACCCCGTTCCTGCCTTCTCCCCATATCCCCTGACTCCACTATTTTTAAGAGCCCTATCTAGCTCTCTCTTGAAAGCATCCAGAGAACCGGCCTCCACCACCCTCTGCGGCAGAGAATTCCACAGACTCACCACTCTCTGTGAGAAAAAGTGTTTCCTCGTCTCCGTTCTAAATGGTTTACCCCTTGTTCCTTGCGATGGTGCCATGTGCCTACACCATGTCATTGCACATGCCTCACACCTCAGGCTCTAGGCTCTACCTTGTAATCCATTTCTTGGTCTTCAATTGACAGGCGATCTTTATCACTGTCATGATTGACCAAATTTGGTATTCAACCACAGGGGGGGTGGGTATGGCAATGGTGGTTGATGCAATGTGAAGGTGGAGAGATGACAGAACAAAGAGCGGAAGCAGGACACCATTAATCATCAGCACAGCTGCGGCACCAAGAAAGAGGAGGCGCTCACAGGCCATGCTTGCCGTATCAAATGAGCGCCTGAAGCATCTGAGCAAACTTCCCCCTCCCCAAAGCCACACCGCCATCCCACACCTGCTTCACACAGCTGTTATCGTGGTGGTAAGTGATAGGTTACGCATAGGTTAAGCAGATGCCACTGCAGTAGATTTTAGTGGGAAGAAAACAACAAGCTCACCCAGCAAGGCGCAATCTTTGAAACTGCAGCTACTCACTTACAACTACAGCAACGTCACTTGACAGTGTTGAAATATGAAATACTGAGAGCAGAGTTGTGGTGTACCCCCTCCTGCACACAGATTAATTTTGCAAGCAGCAATTATAATGTTTAACACTTGACTACGTTCTGTTTATTCCATTTGCACAGCTGGTACTTTTGAAAGGCATGCCATACAAATCTTCGCTGCACACATCACACTCGTCCGGGCAATGAACATTTTATGCCTAGAATTATGTTCGAATACCAAATTTGGTCAATTATGCTATAAGTGAATTTTTATTTTTGCCGCCTAAACACAATCCTTCATTCTGCATATTTTAAAGCATAAACTATATATAATATAAAGATACACTAGGCAACATAAACACTTCAGGCTTGTGAATGGCATACTACTTAATCCTCTCTTGCATTTCACAGCTGTTGAAATCACACAGGTTTACAGAAATGCGACTGAAACCTGGTAGGGTTTTAATGGAGGGTCCGATTATCACATTTAGGGGCTTCTGCTATGGTCCGATTGCCATTGAGAATCTGGTGTCAATCTGCCATGGGAAGAGATTACGAGGCGAACAGGGGAAAGGATTCAAAGATGTGCTAAAGGCTTCCTTGATGAAGTGCAACATTCCCACTGCCTCGTGGGAATCTCTGGTCCTTGACTTCTCAGAGTGGAGGAGGAGCATTTGGGACAATGTCGAGAGCCTCACGGGAAGCACACAGAAACAGTGGAGGGATAGCAGACCCCAGACTACCCACCCACTCACCCATCTCTTCTGTGGAAGAGTGCGTGGGTCCCACGTTGACAGCATCAGTCACCTCAGAACCCATCGAACTCGAGGGGAAGCAAATCATCCTCGATCTCGAGAGATCGCCTCGGGGAAGAAGGACCTTTATTGGTGACTGAAGAATTCAGAAATATGTGGCTTCATTTGAATGGATCTTTTCACTGTATCTCGACACGTGACAATAGTAAACCCAAACCTAAACCGAAAAAAGGTCCAGTTTGCCTGGTCAATGGTCAGTGTGCAGCCATCATCCTTGGCTCCAGCGGCTTGTATTTAAAAACAAGGTCAATGAGGCTAATGAGGTCCTAATGCTAGGAAAGGATCTCGACTCGAATCACTTTGTAAAGTGATTCCCACCTGCTTCTGCCAGGAGCAACCGGCACCATTTAAAATGAAAAATGGAAATTGAAAATTGCACCAGGCATGCTTTGAACACCCAAGAAACAATCACCGTTTCTCAGCCATTTTGATCAGTATGACCATCTTGACCAATATGATCGCCATGATCATATTGAATGGCGGTGCTGGCTCGAAGGGCCGAATGGCCTACTCCTGCACTTATTTTACTATATTTTTTTCTATTTTACTGCTTGAGGCTTCATAAGCGAGATGGGCAGCATGGGAAAATGACCCAACACAAATCCGGTAGGCACTAGGAGAAAGTAACCGGACTTCACCTTGGCAGGCAGCAAGGAACAATCACACTGCCAGTTGGTTAGTAAGCATGGTTCCCAAGTCAGTGGATGTTATTGGGGGATGTTTTACAAATTGCCTTTGGCATTTTACAAGTGATAAGGATTACTGTACAAGTGGGAATGCTCAAATTCAATATTTACAATTCAGAGAGCCCAGACTAATAGACTCATTCAAACAGTACCTACAGCAGGATGTAATCCTGTCTTGGGACAAACAGAACATTATCCCCTCGAAATTACCACGGGTGATTTGGTCATTCATAGCTAATAACAAAGCTGTCAGAAAAATAATTAGTCAATCCTGCAACAGAGTCATATTGATGGAGGAAAAATATTGTGTACAAAGGTGGCAAAAAACAATTGTTACGAGCCATTTTGACAAACCCTTTCTCCTGCATTATTTCTTCAATTGTGCATATTTTCCATGCGATTGGTATGTTTTACTGGAAGACTCACCCAACATTCAGATGATCCACAAGGGCTTCAGTGAGACGTGTAGCAGCCACAACAGCTTCCCTCCGCCGCTTTTCTGAAAGGAAATGAAGGAACATTATTGGCGGTGAACTGTGCAGGAAGGAACTGCAGATGTTGGTTTACACCAAAGATAGACACAAAATGCTGGAGTTACTCAGCGGGTCAGACTGAAGTAGGCTCTCGACCCGAAACGTCACCCATTCCTTCTATCCAGAGATGCTGCCTATCCATCCCGCTGAGTTACTCCAGCATTTCATGTCCATCTTTGGTGATGAACTGTATGATTTAGCGATTCTATCCTCATCACATGAAGAGGGGGATGAATAACAACACAAACAAGTGACAAAAGATGCAATTCTAAATAACTGCTGCTTTTATCAAAATGCACTCTTGGAACTCTACGAGACTTTTTTTGATGGGTTGCCCAAGATATAGTTTTGGCTTCAAAATACTTTTGAATATCCCAAGTAAATAAAAGGAGTAATGCAGATAGAATTTAGATATTATTTTATTTCTCTGTACCTACACCAAGAATGAAAGGTTAATTTGGTATACTGGCCAATACATCACCCTTACCACCAGAAACAGACTGTAGATGGTTTATGCATGCAACCTATAATGTAGCTACCTCAATACCACTAACCACGCCCAGTCATCTCAGTATAACTGTGATATCTTCCCCTTGCTCCTCCCTGGGTTCCAGTACGCCTGAAGACTAGATGCAGTCAGTACTGGGACGTGTTTGACATGTGCCTTTATTAAAGACTCAGTAAAGTTACAGTGTGTCAGACTTAACCCCTTTACATGGTGTCAGAAGTGGGATACGAACCGCTGAATCACTCATTTGTTATGTGCAATCTCATTAGGTCTTATATTTGCAAGGGCAGCACAGTGGCGCAGCAAGTGGAGCTGCTTCCTCACAACACTGGAGACCCAGATTGGATCCTGACCTCAGGTGCTGTCTGTGTGTAGTTAGCATGTTCTCCTGTGATCGTGTGGGTTTCCTCAAAGTACTCTGGATCTGAAAAATGTTTGTAGATTAATTGGTTGCTGTAAAAACTACCCTTTATGTGTAGGGATTGAAGTGGGATAACAAAGAAAGTCTAGAGATCCGTGTAGACTTAGTATGCTGAAGGGCCTGTTTCCATGTAGTATCCTTAAACTAAACCAAAGCAATTACTTAATGGACTGCAAGACTCTTTAGCCCACCCTGAAATAAAGAAAACAACATATAAGTGTAGAAGAAAAAGTGTTGGAGTAACCTCTGGAGAACCCACGTGCAAACTATTTTCTTTGAGACAAACATGGGGGTACCAATTTTGCTGTTTCCATAGATCAAGCACGATAAAAATTTAAATTGGACACTCATTTGATATTATACGTGATTAGCTGGTAGGAAGGAACTGCAGAAGCTGGTTTAAACAGAAGATGGACACAACATGCTGGAGTAACTCAGCGGGTCAGGCAGCATCTGTGGAGAACATGGATAGGTGACGTTTCACAGAGTGCCGGAGTAACTCAGCGGGTCATGCAGCATCTATGGAGCTAAGGAAATAGGCAACGTTTCGGGCCGAAACCCTTAAGGGTTTCGGCCCGAAACGTTGCCTATTTCCAGAAGGATTTCGGCCCGAAACGTTGCCTATTTCCTTAGCTCCATAGATGCTGCTGCACCATAACTGAGTGGGTCAGGCAGCATCTGTGGAGAACATGGATAGGTGACGTTTCACAGAGTGCTGGAGTAACTCAGCGGGTCAGGCAGCATCTGTGGAGAAAATGGATAGGTGACGTTTCTCACAGAGTGTTGGAGTAACTCAGCGGGTCAGGCAGCATCTGTGGAGAACATGGATAGGTGACGTTTCACAGAGTGCTGGAGTAACTCAGCGGGTCAGGCAGCATCTGTGGAGAACATGGATAGGTGACGTTTCACAGAGTGCTGGAGTAACTCAGCGGGTCAGGCAGCATCTGTGGAGGGCATGGATAGGTGACGTTTCACAGAGTGCTGGAGTAACTCAGCGGGTCAGGCAGCATCTGTGGAGAACATGGATAGGTGACGTTTCACAGAGTGCTGGAGTAACTCAGCGGGTCAGGCAGCATCTATGGAGAACATGGATAGGTGACATTTCACAGAGTGTTGGAGTAACTCAGCGGGTCAGGCAGCATCTGTGGAGAACATGGATAGGTGACGTTTCACAGAGTGCTGGAGTAACTCAGCGGGTCAGGCAGCATCTCTGGAGAAATTTCTAATTTTCATTGACCCGCAGAGTTACTCCAGCTTTTTATGTCTGTCTTTAGGTTAAGGTTGTTGACAAATGACAGCAACTGAAATGTGACAAATGCAAGTTCGCCAAGGTGCAGTGTCTTAGAGTTTGACTCGATGCAACAAAATAAAGTCACATCTCCTTTTCGGTGATTAACTGTCCCCTCTCTAAAGCAGCAACACGTCCTTTATGGTGTTTAAGAAGGAACTGCAGATGCTGGAGAATCGAAGGGAGACAAAAATGCTGGAGAAACTCATATTTTTAACAAAATAAATATAATCTGGGGCACTATAGCGGACAGAGGAATGCACCAATCAGGGAGAGTTACACTCCCTATGTCGGCCAGCCCTCTAGTTATTTGGACCAATCAGCGAGCGCACACGCCCGTCTCCATGGAGATATGGGCCTGCGCGGCAGGCGGGTTCGAGGCAGGCAATGGCGTTTGGACGCCTCCCCGTTTTGAGGGCGAAATAAAAAGGTTTGCACCCACCTTGCAGTTCTTTGCGTTCATTTTGCTTGGCTTGGTGGTCTTTGAGCAAACGGGATAACATGGTGCAGGGCCGCTGCGTGGAGAGGGCCGCCGCTCCTGGTGCAGCCCGCCTTCCGTGTGGCGACGGAGAGACGGCGGTCACGTGAGCAGCGCCCAGCGCAGGCAGCCTCTCGCCAATACAGATTGTGCATGACAAAACAAATAACAGAATATTGCAACAAGTTAACAGGCCAGGCACCATTTAAGGAGAGGGGAAAAATTTGGGAACTAAAGACGGTTCTATAAAGAGCACTGGGCGAAACAGGGAGGAAGAAAGGGACATTTATTCCCAAAATGCTTCTTTTAACACTTGCTCCTAATATTTGCTGTGATGTTTTAAGTCTCGAGGAAGGACTGATTAAATACCACTCACGGGTACAGAATTTAAATAAATAACTTCTGGTCCTTTTTTTAAAGAGAAGAAACAAAGCAGAGATGGTTCACTGTCTTGACTGATATCAAGTCAATCATGCTGGCAAGTTAGTACCACAGGATATGATTGGACTCAGCTGCACTGATTTTCACATTTGAACCTCTGTCCACAGATAGTCGTGAAGAATGGCCTCTTGCCATCAAGAGCTGCAATGTGCGGCCAGGGTCAAGTTTCTGTTTTGTTAGAAGAGAGGTGCTAAAACAAGACAGAAAATTACGTAAAGAAAATTGGCAAAGTTACTTTGGAAGTTACAAAGGAAACTTTGATCTCTGTAACTTCAAATAACCCTTGTGTAGGGAGCAAAGATTATAGAGGAGCTCCTCTAGTATCTTTGGTAGGAAGCAACTGCAGATGCTGGTTTACACCGAAGATAGACACAAAAGCTGGAGTCACTCAGCGGGTCAGGAAACATCTCTGGAGAGAAGGAATGGGTGAAGATGGGTCTCGACCTGACCTGCGTTACTCCAGCTTTTTGTGTCTCCAAGTAACCCTTGCCTTCCCTCGAAGCTGAACATAAAGCTCTGGAGTAACTCAGCGGGTCAGGCAGCATCAAAGATCATAGAGCGCTCCGCAGCATCTCTGGAGAACATGGATTGGTGATGTTTCGGGTCAAGACCCTTCTTCAGATATTGCTTTCCCTCTCTCCATCCCTCCCCCACCCTAGTTCTCTGACTAGTTTCACTGTCCTGATTAATTTTACTGATTATTTGCCTTCTTGTCACCCTCCCCTCAGCCAACAATGAAACATTTTAGATTTGCCTTGATCAACGTCTACTTTGATCTGTCGTTTTCACACCTTACCCTTCCATATCTCTATGTCTCCCTCTCCCCTGAACGTCACCCATTCCTTCTCTCCAGAGATGCTGCCTGACCTGCTGAGTTACTCCAGCATTTTGTGTATAACCTTTCAGGTCCCTGGCTTTTCTTCACACTTGTCTACAATTCATTGAATTACCAAAAGGTACTTAAATCTGTAAAATATTTAAGGACATAACAATTTTGCAATATTTAACTTTTCAAATAAATTGGATAGGTATATGGACTGGAAAGGAATGGAGAGTTATGGTCTGAGTGCAGGTAGATGGGACTAGGTGAGAATAAGTGTTCGGCATGGACTAGAAGGGCCGAGATGGCCTGTTTCCGTGCTGTAATTGTTATATGGTTATATGTAAGTACCCAAGATTATTTTGCTTGCAGCTCTCTGCCTTTTTTTTAAATATAGGTGTTATCTCTGAGAGGATATTGGTTGCCTTTTACATCAACTTATCAAAAGTTCATAAAACATAGTAACAGAATTAGGCCACTATCAGCACATCGAGTCTGCTCCTCCATTCGATCATGGCTGATCTATTTTTCGCTATCACACCTGTTCTCCTGCCTTCTCCCTGTAACCTTTGGTGCCCTTACTAATCAAGAAACTAGCAATCTTTGCTTTAAAAATACTCATTAGAAATGATCATTGGACATGTTTGTCTATAGTTAATACCATTTTTGGGGGTTTTAAAGTTACACCCAATTCTTCTCTACTGAGCACTCTAATTTTCTTCGAGATCAGTGCCTTGGAGTCCATATACTGCAACCAGTGCTGTAGCTAAGACTACCGATGGTTGCTGGGGGTGAAAAATATTGGGCTGCCAGTATTTATTCTTGTGAGAAGGGCACAGTTCCATGGCCACTTCCCTTCACATTGGCACTTTCCAATTCAACTACAGCTGATGCAACACCTATCCTTTTACTGGGACTGTCTACCTATCTTTTTACCCTGTCCCTTCTTACCATCCAGAACACCCAACCATTCTTCCAGGTGCAACAACAATTTAGTTGCAGTCCTTTCAACTTGGTGTATTGTATTTGGTGCTCACATTTCTTCTACATTGGAGAAGCCAAATGCATATTGAGTGACTGCTTTGTAGAATGCCTCTGTTCCATCCACATTGGCAATGTGGAGCTTCTGTTGCTTACATTTTCCATCTCCATGCCATTCCCATTCTAACCCCCCAGTCTTTGGCCCCTTGTCTCTTACACTGCTCCAATGAAGCCCAACATAAGTTCAAGGAACAGTATTTCATCTTCTACGTGTGTACATTGTAGCCATTGGCATTTGATCTGGAACTCAATGATTGCAGATAACCAACCTTTCCTATTTGTATCAGAACTAATGAAAGGTTAACAACCTGAAATGTCAATGCTCTTACCACACGTGCTGCTTGACCTGCTGCATATTTACAGCAGTACTGCTCTTTATTTCAGATTTCCAGCAGCAACAGTTTTTTTTTTTTGCTTCTCAGCCACATCCCTGGATTTGATCTGAGAATGGTAGTGCACCAAGTGTATTGGAAAAAAAACAATAGTTACTAAGGTAAAATGTAACTTTCCACATCTGTTATTTAATGAAATGATTTAAATGTTTTGTAAAAGTACATACATGTTTAAGTTTTTAAGCTGTTTCCCCAAACCCTCCCTCCCAGAAATAAATATGCTTATTGACTTTTGTGAATGACCACAATTAATAAAAGTAAACATTATCGTTACACAATTTTGTCAGCCTTGCCTGCAAATATGATACAGATGTTTCTGAAGGATAGAGGATACAAATAACTGCAGATGCTGGTTTACAATAAATGGCACAAAGTGCTGAAGTAATTCAGCAGATCGGGCAGCATCTCAGGAGAACATGGAGAGGTGACGTTTGGGGTCAGGCCCCTTCTTCAAACTGATTGGGGTGGGGGGCAATTTAATGCAAATGGAACGTTTGAGACTGAAAAATTAATGACTTGCTGTCACATTGTAAATGTAATGATATGCATGAAAAGTAAATAAAGACAATGCAATATGCCATATTATATAACTATATTTTAAGAATAAGTACAATTTGGGGGAAACTATACTAAGTACATGAGGGAAAGTCAAGTTAGTAGTGCTTTCGCAGATGCCTCCCAGGAGGCTGCAAGTGGCAGACGCCTCCCTGGACACATTCCTTGTATGTGTACATACTTGGGCAATAAATTGATTCTGATTCTGAAGTCTTCACTGAAAATGTAGTGGGTAATCAGCTGAATCTCCAGAAACATCATCAGTAACTGAAGAGGAGGTGGCCTGAAAATAGTCTGGTAAGAATAGTGACAGTTTGGAAAGCTGATCTTTTGGGATTGGAGTACACTGACAGAAATCCAGATTCCATGTTGTGTCCTTGTAGATCACTCAATATAGACAGAGCTATAATCAGTTGAGTGCATCATGATCATTCAAAGTACTTGTGCATTTAAATATCTTTTCACTTGCGTTTGATGTAAAGTTAGTTCTGATTTTGCAAAGTTATTTTTGTTTCTGATTTAAGCAAATAGAACTAGTTAAACAATGTTGGAATTGGAGCTAAAGGATAAATTCTGAGATAAATTGAAGCTAATAATGTAGGGCATTAACTGTCAGAACTCTTACGTAGACAGGGAAGTCAGTGCGCCTTCCTGAGCACAGAGCAAAGGCTAACCCCACAGGCAATCAGTAATCCAATAAGGGGCAGATAATGCCCGGAGCTAAGATTAGTGGAATGAAGAAGATACATCTGGATACCCTGGAGATAGGATTGAATCTTTGGCTTCACAGAGCTCTCAATTTTATTTACTCCTGAAGTCAGTGCACTACCCTTAGTGACTTTGTTCAAGCCAGCAAAACCCTATAATAGCTTCGGAACTGCTCAAGAAATCGGCACCAATCTGCAATCTAAATGAAAGACCAATTCAAATATAGGGTATCATACAGGCAATAGTTTACGACGACTTTACTTCTAACATTCTTCAGGATTGTAAATAATTCAGGTAAATAACTGCTGAGCTGTTAACAACATCATTGCCAGCAAATCTCTTTATTTTACAGGAAAATCTGAGATTGAATGCATAGCCCCTCCAGCATGTCAGCATGGTGGAGCAGTGTGAAAGACCATTAGCAAGATAATAAGATAGCCCTGCTGTGAGCTTGAGAAATAGGCCAGGTGATAAAAAGGCAAGAAGGATGAAACACCCGGAAAAAAATTTAATAAACAGGCATCCAGTCGGATCAGAATGAGATCCCAGGGTCTAAAGTCCCAATGTAAATTTGATAGGTTGTTATTTGAACGTGGAACATCTAGCAAGTATCACAGCGAGGAACAGCTTTCAACTCAGAATTTCATATCTATATACTGTTCATCTCCAATGAAAATGATGAAAGAATGGACAACGATTATATGTAGAGGAAAAGGGTCCAGGAAATTTAACGTTAGCAAACTTGGGTTAGCTTTTGGAAACACAAGGAATTGCAGATGCTGGTTTACAAAAAAAAGTGTAAAAGTGCTGGAATAACTCGAGCAGCGTCTCTGGAGAACATGGATAGGTGAAGTTTCGGGTCGAGACACTTATTCAGACTAACCCGAAACATCACCTATCCATGCCCTCCAGAGATGCTGCCCGACTGCTGAGTTACTCCAGCACTTTGAGTCTTTTTTTAAGTTAGCATTTGCCAGGAAGTAAGAGACCTCGCAGGGTCTGATTGAGCCAACCTAACAAAAGGAATATTGGTAAGCAGCAGAGTCTTAACCTAACTCTTGACTCTTAGCAAAAGTGAACAGTTCCACTGTCACGAATTTTAAAGAAAATATGCATCTTGATTTAATTTCTAATGGATTGACATTGAGGATAGTTTGACTGATAGACCAACTCCTCCATTCTGTATTATAAACCAAGTCAACACTGATGTGGGATAACACAGTGCTGTCAAAACATGGGGGAAATAGCCCTGGAAGTCAGTATAGCTCCCTTAGTAAGCTTTTAAAAATAAATGGAATTCAATTTAAATGCCAAGGCTAGATTCCTGATTTTGTCCCAAAACATCAGGCTCTATTCATTTGGCACAAATAACTTAAAAAGATCCTGAATTATCCAAGACATAATAATTGCATTGGTCCCGATGTAAATTAATATAACTTCCACATACCTCATGAGCTGCAGTTAAAAAAATAATCTGCTGTTGGACTCGCTAACAGTTTAGTGCGGCTGTAGATAATGTTGACTTAATCCACCTGTTGGTGCAATGCACTCAAATTAGTTTTGTCAGGCCAATAGATGTGGCCATGATAATTATGGTAGTCAAGCATATGGAAGCAGAGGTTAGCTTAGTCTCACATATATAATGGGGCAGAGTGAAAGATGCCTCAATGACACTGTATAGTAACTCTGTAAGCATGGTAAGCAGCTCAGAGCTGGAGGCCACACCTGACAGGAGCGTGACAGCCCCGATCACTAATGACCTGGTCAGATCCCTAAAACATGCCTGCATAATGATGGATATACTATCTCATCTGGAGAATCAGGGTTGTATGGGCTATCCCAACAAACAAAGCCAGTAGAAAAGATCAGGATCTCGATTTAAAATAAAATGATTATAGGATAAATCTATTTGAGAAAGGAAACCATAGCAGTCTACAAATGTGAAGTCAGCAATTGGCAAAAACATGGATACTGCAGTTAGTAAGTAAAGTGCTTTTCTTACGTTTAAGAAAATTAACCATTTTGTGATAAGTTTGTGGAGTGGCATGCCCTTTCAGAAGAGAGAAAAATCATAACGCTAATTAGGTAGACAAAAATGCTGGAGAAACTCAGCGGATGAGGCAGTATCTATGGAGCGAAGGAAATAGGCGACGTTTCGGGTCGAGACCCTTCTTCGGACTGATGTGAGGGGGGGAGGGGGGTGGGAAGAAGAAAGGAAGAGGCGGATACAGTGGGCTGAGGGAGAGCTGGGGAGGGGAAAGGAGAAAGCAGGGACTACCTGAAATTGGAGAAGTCAATGTTCATACTGCTGGGGTGTAAACTACCCAAGCGAAATATCAGGTGCTGCTCCTCCAATTTATGGTGGGACTCACTCTGGCCATTGAGGAGGCCCAGGACAGAAAAGTCAGATTCGGAATGGGAGGGGGAGTTGAAGTGCTGAGCCACCAGGACGAATTGACCAGGGAGTTACGGAGGGAGCGGTCTCTGCGGAAAGCCGAAAGAGGAGGAGATGGGAAGATGTGGCCAGTGGTGGGATCCCGTTGGAACTTGTTACTTTACCTCGCCCCTCGACTCCATTCAAGGACCCAAGCAGTCTTCCCAGGTGCGGCAGAGGTTCACCTGCACCTCCTCCAACCTCTACATCGAGTAGCTTCTTCCTCACTGTTGCAATACTTTTGGACGGATCTCTCGTAATTGTAAGGATATATTCCTGATCTTCCAAACTACCTCGTTGTGGTCCTTGTACTTTTTTATATGCACCTTCTCTGTAGCTGTAACACTGTATTCTGCATTCTGTTTCTTTTAGCACTACGTATTGTACTCATAATAAATAATTAACTAATACTAATATTAGCCCTTGTGTTATTTAAGGCTCTGATACAGGGGTGCCTTTGTCGCAAATCTGTACAGCAATGGATGTATGAAGAAGCTCATCCAAATGTTTTCATTCTTTTATAAAATAGGGAATCTTTTCATGAATTTTTTTTTAAAAACTTCACATGCTGAAAATCTGAAATAAAATCCGAAAATGCTGGAAATGCTCAGCAGGTCAGGCAGCATCTATGGAAAGAGAAATCGTTGCAGGTTTGGGCCCTTTGTCAAAATGCTCTACATCACTGAATCTCACTAATCTATACTTGGGGGTATTGAGGGATGTAATTATTGAAATGAATGAATATTAAATATTTGTTCAGTTTCTGGAAAAATGAACTGGTGTAATAATTGGAGTGCCAGAGTTCATGGGAAACTGTCAATTTGCAATGTCATGCTCTGAGTTCATGAATTTCTTTCAGCATGTATGTGGATAATGCAGAGTCTGGGAAAATCAAGATGACTCTATCAAAAGTATGACCTATCTTTGTCATCGTAAAACAAACTCTTCATTTACAGTACAAGTCTAAATTACAGTAATGCTTCAGCTATTCTTTCAGTAACCAAACACTAATTCTATGATTCATTTCTAATTGATGCAATAATGGATGGAGACAAGATTTTAGCACACTGTGCTAATGAGATCATGATGTAACTTTGCCAATTTTCTTTACGTAATTTTCTGTCTTGTTTTAGCACCTCTCTTCTAACAAAACAGAAACTTGACTCTGCCCGCACATTGCAGCTCTTGATGGCAAGAGGCCATTCTTCACGACTATCTGTGGACAGAGGTTCAAATGTGAAAATCAGTGCAGCTGAGTCCAATCATATCCTGTGGTACTAACTTGCCAGCATGATTGACTTGATATCAGTCAAGACAGTGAACCATCTCTGCTTTTTTTCTTCTCTTTTTAAAAAAAGGACCAGAAGTTATTTATTTAAATTCTGTACCCGTGAGTGGTATTTAATCAGTCCTTCCTCGAGACTTAAAACATCACAGCAAATATTAGGAGCAAGTGTTAAAAGAAGCATTTTGGGAATAAATGTCCCTCCCTGTTTCGCCCAGTGCTCTTTATAGGCCCGTCTTTAGTTCCCAAATTTTCTCTCTGCTGCCCCGCAATTGGTTAACCACGCTTTCAGTTTTAATAAAATGCTTACAGTGTATTTGGTCATCTGCACCCACACAAGTTTTCTTTCCTTTGAACATTTGCCTCCTAATTCCTAGGTCATAACTTCTATCCCCTCCTTATCAATCCTTCTTCTCCCTTTTCCCTATATATATATATATATATTTTTTTTTTTTAAAGATTGCTCCCACTGGGCTCTCATGAATGTCAAAAGAATTATCATTGACCCATGAACTTTCTTGTAAAAGCAAGTCTTATTGAATGTACTGTACAATATAGTGTCTCTTTTTACTAGCAGCATCAAAACCCATGCATTTGTGGGGCTCAAGCCTTCAATTGCAAACCTTGCTGATTACATTCAAATATGCGCACAGTGATTTTACACATTTGGAACTTAATCGTGCTACTGGGAAATAACTGGTAGAAAGTTTATTTTAAACCAGACTGTAAATTAGTTTGGGGTTTAGGGTGGGGAGAGACTGATGGAAAACCATGGATTGAAGATCTTTTTCAGAATCTGTTCTTAACTAAGTTAATTAGGTTCCCCTTCTTGCTTTTCAGAAATCTTCATATCCAGTTTATAATTATTTTCAGTCACAGCAGCTGTAAGGAATTTAAATAACAACCAATCGTCTAAAACAAAGTTGCATATAATAAATATTACATTTGTAAAAATTTGATTGGAAGAAATTGCATGCAATAAAATGTGACTGAAGAAGGATCAGATTATGGTTCATAATGTTCCCAATGCAGGATGACAGAACAACTTTCCTTGCGATATTAAGCTGAGATCCCACTCACAAACTCACGCCTAAAGAAACCAGTCTATTGCTGTCCCCTATTTTGTACTGTATGTATGCTTCAATCAATTGTAGCCTTTCGCCTGAATCCAGAGGTGAATCAGAAGGTTGTGGGTTAAATTAAAAAGAGCTGGGAGGTTTGCTGGTGCCTCAATCAATACCACCAAAAAACAATAATTGACTATTCATCACTTTGCTCTTTGTTATTCATCACTACGACTTTTAGATTTCTTAGCAGTGATTCCCAGGGGATCCATCAACAGGCCCCAGTAGCTGTCTTCTCTTCATGCAGAAGTCTAGGCGCCATATTGCCACAGTAAAACATTTAAATTATTTGAAACACACACTTCAGCACTCTGGCCCTCAAATAGATTCTTGTCTTACTCACCTACCTTGGCACCAAGATATCTATTCATTGTTTACTTCATCATTGCTGTATCAACTTTATCAGCCCTCTGAACTGAAATCTTCCCTGTAATTCCCATACATTTCAAGGAAAACCGGCTTGGATCTAGCATGGAGCTGCACTGACATAGCTCCAGTTTTCCTATGTCCAATCATTCTGTCACTCTGCTTTTCCCTTTTCCCACTTTTCCCTTTACCTCTGTAGTCTATGGAGCGAAGGAATAGGTGACGTTTCGGGTCGAGACCCTTCTCCAGACTGATGTGGGGGAGGGGGGCGGGAAGAAGAAAGGGAGAGGTGGAGACAGTATGTTGTGGGAGAGCTGGGAAGTGAAGGGGAAGGAGGGAGAAAGCAAGGACTACCTGAAATTGGAGAAGTTAATGTTCATACCGCTGGGGTGTAAACTACTACAATATCTGTAGTACTTCGGACTGCCCGCTGTAGGTATTCCAGACAGGTATAGAAGGGCAGGGATCACTGCAGCTTGCTATACCATCCGTTTTGTGCATGGTCTGAGATCTTGTCTTTCAAATATATCATTTTCCCTAGTAGACCAAAAGCTGTGGTGGCACATTGATGGTGATGTCGAATTTCATCAATGATGTCTGCCTTGGCAAAAAAATGGCACCCAATAGATATGGGAAGAGGCCGACACTTTCCAGGGGTCTCGCTGCAAACCTTGATTATTGGAGTGCAGTAAGTGGCAGCAAGAGCATGTTTTTTTGGGGACCCTTGTCTTGTGGATGTTGAGTGTAAAGCCCTTACTCACTTATGTTTCAGTGAATAAGTCGACCATTCTTTGGAGCTTGGCCGCAGAGTGTGCAAATGCTAGTGCCGTCTGCACAGTGTTAGTCAAAATCTGGGTTTGGACAACCTTGATTCCAGATTGAACCACTTTCGGATGATTTGTGATGTTACAGGTAATAATCACATCAATACAATTTGTTGTAGATTTTTTTTATAATGCTCTCGTAAATATTCAAGATCATGAAATTAACCTCTATATTTTAACAGTTTATTACAAGCAAATACATGTGTATAAAATCACGAGAGGAATAGATCGGGCAGATGCACAGAGTCTCTTGCCCAGAGTAGGGGAATCGAAGACCAGCGGACATAGGTTCAAGGTGAAGGGGAAAAGATTTAATAGGAATCTGAGGGGTGACTTTTTCACACAAAGGGTGGTGGGTGTATGGAACAAGCTGCCAGAGGAGGTAGTTGAGGCTGGGACTATCCCAACGTTTAAGAAACAGTTGGACAGGTACATGGATAGGACAGGTTTGGAGGGATATGGACAAAACGCGGGCAGGTGGGACTAGTGTAGCTGGGACATGTTAACCGGTGTGGGCAAGTTGGGCTGAAGGGCCTATTTCCATACTGTATCATTCTATGACTATGAATCTATAAGATATACAATGGACTGAATGATTTTGGCCAGCCTAAAGAAAAATAAATTACAATTTGCAGAAAACAACATCTATTAACTCAGTGCCATTGTCTGTGGTCATGCATTTCTATCAACTGTTCCCACAACTGTCTCGGACCAAAACCATTAGCAGATGTGGTATATAATACTGATGTTTTGAGGGATTACTGACAGGGATATGATGCCCTCTGTTTTGCAGCAACTGAGGAATTCTGTAAACATGCCAGCTTGTCATTTTTCATTGTCATGAACGGCTTTAAAGATGTAGCAGAAACTTGTCAAAATATGAATATCCATGGTTGATTGAGTCTACACCAGCTGCGTGCATATACCTGAACCACAAATAACTTTGGCATACATACTTCTTTCTTTGTAGACTTGTTCGAATCTTGTCCTTGAAAGGTCAGAGGTTGGCAGAATGAATCTGAAACAACTGCAAGGGATGTCGGAATGTAAATACTGGACAAAGTATTTAACAGGCAAAACTGTGTGTGGTAGAGAGAAATCTATGGTATAGTGAATTAAATGCTGTAATTTAAACATCTCTATAGATACCAGGAAACCAAACCTATGGACCAGACATTGGGTGGAAACAACTAACCTATATTAATGATCTGGATGAGGGAATTGAAGGCAATATCTCCAAGTTTGCGGATGACACTAAGCTGGGGGGCAGTGTTAGCTGTGAGGAGGATGCTAGGAGACTGCAGGGTGACTTGGATAGGCTGGGTGAGTGGGCAAATGTTTGGCAGATGCAGTATAATGTGGATAAATGTGAGGTTATCCATTTTGGTGGCAAAAAACAGGAAAGCAGACTAATATCTAAATGGGGGCCGATTGGGAAAGGGGGAGATGCAGCGAGACCTGGGTGTCATGGTACACCAGTCATTGAAGGTAGGCATGCAGGTGCAGCAGGCAGTAAAGAAAGCGAATGGTATGTTAGCTTTCATTGCAAAAGGATTTGAGTATAGGAGCAGAGAGGTTCTACTGCAGTTGTACAGGGTCTTGGTGAGACCACACCTGGAGTATTGCGTACAGTCTTGGTCTCCAAATCTGAGGAAGGACATTATTGCCATAGAGGGAGTGCTGAGACTGATTCCTGGGATGTCAGGACTGTCTTATGAAGAAAGACTGGATAGACTTGGTTTAAACTCTCTAGAATTTAGGAGATTGAGAGGGAATATTATAGAAACTTACATAATTCTTAAGGGGTTGGACAGGCTAGATGCAGGAAGATTGTTCCCGATGTTAGGGAAGTCCAGGACAAGGGGTCACAGCTTAAGGATAAAGGGGAAATCCTTTAAAACCGGGATGAGAAGAACTTTTTTCACACAGAGAGTGGTGAATCTGTGGAACTCTCTGCCACAGAGGGTAGTTGAGGCCAGTTCATTGGCTATATTTAAGAGGGAGTTAGATGTGGGCCTTGTGGCTAAGGGGATCAGGGGGTATGGAGAGAAGGCAGGTACGGGATACTGAGTTGGATGATCAGCCATGATCATATTGAATGGCGGTGCAGGCTCGAAGGGCCGAATGGCCTACTCCTGCACCTAATTTCTATGTTTCTATGTTTACCTACCCCTGTCAAGCACCTCATGCCCCATCAGTCACCACCTTAGTACCAGTTGAGTCAAATCATCCTTGACCCCAAGGAAGAGAAGAAGAAAGAGTACTTTGGAAATGATGACTTCAGTGCATTCGGTTTTTTTGGAATAACATTCCTGATTTGATGTTGGCATGCAATTCTGTTTCTAGGAACCTCCAATATTCACAACTGCTTAACCATCTAACCTTGGAAGTCTGGGTGAGATTCCAATTCCCTAGATTTGGGCTACAGAGCCAATTGTGGTAGTCTAATTGTGATCAGTTAACTTGCTGCAGATATTGGAGGGTGGGTCCCCTTCCCATTTGCCCTTTCTGGTGAAAGTACCTCAGAGAGCCAGTGTCACAACTCATGATGTTCACTGTGTGCAAATTGGTCCACGTGTTTTATACATTACAGCAGTGTATACACCTCCAAAAAAATCTTGTTGAAAACAAGGAACAGCAGATGCTGGTTTACTAAAGAAGACACAAAGTGCTGGAATAGCATAGTGAGACAGACAGCATCTCAGGAAAGGACTTTAGAAACATAGACAATAGGTGCAGGAGTAGAGACCATTCAGCCCTTCGAGCCTGCACCGCCATTCAATATGGTCATGGCTGATCATCCAACTCAGTATCCTGTACCTGCCTTCTCTCCATACCCCCTGATCCCTTTAGCCACAAGGGCCACATCTAACTCCCTCTTAAATATAGCCAATGAACTGGCCTCAACTACCTTCTGTGGCAGAGAATTCCAGAGATTCACCACTCTCTGTGTGAAAAATGTTTTTCTCTTTAAGAGATTTAAGAGACTTTAAGAGATTTTGCATCTGAAGAAGGGTCTCGACCCGAAACGTCACCTCTCCAAAATGGTGCTTCATGCATCTAGACTGACTGGGCTGTTCTATACATTCTGTACTAACTGGGGGATTGTGTATGGTGATAGTCTTGCTGAGCTGTATGCATAAAAAGTATTTCATTGTACCTTGGTACACGTGATAATAAAGAGACCATTGAACCATCCAAGGTACACAAAAAAGCTGGAGAAACTCAATGGGTGCAGCAGCATCTATGGAGCAAAGGAAATAGGCAACGTTTCGGGCCAAAACCCTTCTTCAGACTCCGAAACGTTGCCTATTTCCTTCGCTCCATAGATGCTGCTGCACCCGTTGAGTTTCTCCAGCTTTTTTGTGTACCTTCGATTTTCCAGCATCTGCAGTTCCTTCTTAAACACATTGAACAATCCATGTTCTCCTGAGATGCTGCCAGTCCCACCGAGCTACTCCAGCAGTCTGCTTCCTTTTTCAAAAAATACATTATTGGCTTTGGATTATCCTGAGGTTGTGCGTGGCAAATAGCTTTTTTAATAAATTGATTGGCTGGGCATTCTTCCATTCTAATTCTACTGTTTACCACTACCCAACTGAACCTCTGTTATTTAATAATTTACTCCCCAACTTCTTCCCTGAATGTTCTTTGGCCAAAGCCCCACAGGTGTAACCCTCCACTGTTTTACCAAACTGGTCATTTGTCATTTTCACCATTGATTCTGAGGGCAGCAGCACAGCTGAGCCTGACCACGTCCACACAAATGCACTTTGCAGCAGAGGTCAATGGTTTGTGTTCAGAGCCAGAAAGCCGAGCTGTTTTTAACCCCGATAAACCCAGGAAGATTGAGTGCAATTCTTTTTTTTGAGCTACTGCTAACTTAAGTGTGTAAGCGACTTCACTGTGCTGCCACAGTGTGGTTTAATTGATGGCTTTGATAAAACCACAATTGTGCACTTTCCTTAAAAAGGCAGCACATAACGTCTGCAGAGGTCACGAGTCATAGGTCTCGGGATTGAAACCAATCGCATGACATTGGCTGAACGACTATTTTTTCAAACAGGAAAACTAATCACTTTGTTGTTGATTCAGCATTAAAGAAGCAGATTCCATGAAAGTTCAGTGCCTTTTGATATTTCCATACAAGTCATAGCAACTAAATTTTGGAGGTGGCAATTCCAGTCTGCTCCATCATTTTAATGATATCATAACTAACCTGTGAGCTAACTCCACATACTCACCTTTGCTCCATACGACTAACATGCCGACCTACGACGACTAAACCTACGAGTAAAAAAACTATCGATTTTTTTTCCCATGGCAACCTTTTTTTACTCACGCGCATTTTTTAACATTGGAAAAAATGCCGCGACCTTGCCGAGGCCTCGAGTACGCGGAGACCATTCTCGAGCATGAAGGAGAGTTACGAAAACCTCCTACGACCTCGTGTCGACAATGCTGCGAGTATGAGTCAAGGGCAAACTCGCCAGAACTCGTGGATTAGGTCGCCGCAGTGGGACAGCCTCTTTAGGCTGCCCTCTTTTGCCTTAAAGGTATTCCCTCCAGTATTTAACATTTCCACTCTGAGAAAAATACTCTGACCAGGCACTTCATCTATGCCTCTCGTGATTTTATACACTTCTATCAGGTCTCCTGTCAGCCTCTGATGCTCCAGAGAAAACAATCCAAGTTTGTCCAACCTCTCCTTATAGTTTATACTCGAATCGAGCCAATATTCTGGTAAACCTCTCGTGCACCCTCTCCAAAGCCCGCATGTCTTTCCTGTAATAGGGTGAGCAGAACTGTATAAGATACTCCAAATGAGATCCAACAACAGTTTCATACAGTATCTCGCAGTGACATTTAATGATTGATGTACAGAGTCTCTTTGAACTTTCACTGCTTCCAGTTTTGCGCCACTTAGAAAATGTTCAGTTCTACCCTCTTTAGTTCAAAGTGGTTGACCTCACATTTGGCTACAAGAATTTCCATTTATCACAGGCTTTCCCATTCACATGTTTTTTATTTCTATTTACAGTTGAGCTTTCATCTCATATTGGTCTCAACGCTGTCTATTTTTGTACCTCTGGCAAACTAGGATATGTGTATTTTACTGCATTGCATTCAATGAATAATCGTTGCTGGGGCACATTGGTTATATCTTGCCGGTCTGTCCTCCTATCTGTTATCGTAGAGCATGAAGTGCTGGAGTAAATCAGCGAATCGGGCAGCATCTGTGAACGACACAGATAGGCGACGTTGTGGGTCAAGACTGAAGGAGAGCCCTTATCTGAAACGTCGTTGATCCATGTTCTCCAGAGATGCTGCCTGACCCGCTGAGTTACTCCAGCACTCTGTGAAACATCACCTATCCATGTTCTCCAGAGATGCTGCCTGACCCGCTGAGTTACTCCAGCACTCTGAAATGTCACCTATCCATGTTCTCCAGAGATGCTGCCTGACCCGCTGAGTTACTCCAGCACTCTGAAATGTCACATATCCATGTTCTCCACAGATGCTGCCTGACCCGCTGAGTTACTCCAGCACTCTGAAATGTCACCTATCCATGTTCTCCACAGATGCTGCCTGACCCGCTGAGTTACTCCAGCACTGTGTGAAACGTCACCTATCCATGTTCTCCACAGATGCTGCCTGACCCACTGAGTTATGGTGCAGCAGCATCTATGGAGCTAAGGAAATAGGCAACGTTTCGGGCCGAAATCCTTCTGGAAATAGGCAATGTTTCGGGCCGAAACCCTTTCGGGTTTCGACCCGAAACGTTGCCTATTTCCTTAGCTCCATAGATGCTGCCTGACCCGCTGAGTGACTCCAGCACTCTGTGAAACGTCACCTATCCATGTTCTCCACAGATGCTGCCTGACCCGCTGAGTTACTCCAGCACTCTGTGAAACGTCACCTATCCATGTTCTCCACAGATGCTGCCTGACCCGCTGAGTTACTCCAGCACTCTGTGAAACGTCACCTATCCATGTTCTCCACAGATGCTGCCTGACCCGCTGAGTTACTCCAGCACTCTGTGAAACGTCACCTATCCATGTTCTCCACAGATGCTGCCTGACCCACTGAGTTATGGTGCAGCAGCATCTATGGAGCTAAGGAAATAGGCAACGTTTCGGGCCGAAATCCTTCTGGAAATAGGCAACGTTTTGGGCCGAAACCCTTGCGGGTTTCGGCCTGAAACGTTGCCTATTTCCTTAGCTCCATAGATGCTGCCTGACCCGCTGAGTTACTCCAGCACTCTGTGAAACGTCACCTATCCATGTTCTCCACAGTTACTCCAGCACTCTGTGTTCTACCCACCATTACAGAATCTGCAGTTCATTGTGTGTTCCGTCTGTTCCCATTACCCTCTGACCTCCTGATTCTCAGTTGAGTTCCACTCAATGTCAAGCAATTGCCTTTATTTACAAGTAGTATTAGTTTTCGTAGTAGACTTTGTCAAATACCTTGTGGAAGTCTGTTAAAATAATATCCATAGCAGCGTCTATATCTACTTCAGTCAACAAAATCCAAATGGTCCAGATTCTAGCGTGAAAAAAGGGACACAGAGTGCTGGAGTAACTCAGCAGGTCTGGAGAAAAAGGATAGGTGACATTAGGGTTGGCCTTGGAGAAGGGCCCTGACTCAAAATATGACCTTTCCATGTTCCATATTGAGGGAGTGCAGTGTAGGTTCAACAGGTTAACTCCTGGGATGGCAGGACTGACGTGTGATGAAAGAATGGGTCGACTGGGCTTGTATTCGCTGGAATTTAGAAGGATGAGAGGGGATCTAATTTATGGAATTCCCTGCCACAGAGGGCAGTGGAGGCCAAGTCACTGGATGGATTTGAGAGAGAGTTAGATAGAACTCTAGGGGCTAGTGGAATCAAGGAATATGGGGAGAAGGCAGGCACGGGTTATTGATTGGGGACGATCAGCCATGATCACAATGAATGGCGGTGCTGGCTTGTGGCCTCCTCCTGCACCTATTTTCCATGTTTCTATGTTTCTAATAGCAACATATAAAAATTCTTAGAGGATTGGACAAAGTGATTTTCAGGACAAAGTCTGAAGAAGGGTTTCAGCCCGAAACGTTGCCTATTTCAATCGCTCCATAGATGCTGCTGCACCCGCTGAGTTTCTCCAGCATTTTTGTGTATCTTAGAGGATTGGACAGGGTAGATGCAGGAAAAATGTTCCCGATGTTTAAGAAGTCCAGAACCAGGGGCCACAGTTTAAGAACTGTAGGCCATTTAGGACTGAGATGCGGAAAAACGTTTTCACCTGGAGAGTTGTGAATCTGTGGAATTCTCTGCCATATAAGGCAGTGGAGGCCAATTCACTGGATGTTTTCAAGCGAGAGTTAGATTTAGCTCTTAGGGGCTAGTGGAATCGAGGGATGTGGGGAGAAAGCAGGAACGCGGTACTGATTTTGGCTGATCATATTGAATGATGGTTCTGGCTCGAAGGGCCGAATGGCCTCCTCCTGCACCTATTTTCTATGTTTCACTGTACCTCGGTACACGTGACAATAAACTCAACTAAAGACCAGAAACGACGCCTATCCTTTCCCTCCACAGTTGCCCCTGACCCGCTGAGCTCCTCCAATACTTTATAATTTGCTCAAGATTCCACCATCTGCAGTTCCTCATCTCGAGAAAAACGTTAAACGTGTTCTCAGAATCAACTTGTAGCAAATATAAATAATCCAAGTGTTTCCATTACACCAACTGTGCACCATCTCCAAAATAGCAATACCTCGAGGCTCCGCAGTCCTCCTTCAATTCCGCCCACTTGATTATAATTCGATAAAATTTGTCGCGCGTAATACTGCAGTTGGCGTTAATTTGTCAAGCATGTTTGTCCACGGGATTTCAAATCTAAAATAACCCAGTGAGGTGTGAAAGGGTTACTGTTAGCCTCGTCAGACTTCAGTGAGAGCCTGTGTATATGGAGAGGGAGGGAGTGTTTTACCACCACCACCAGCAGCAGCAGCATCAGTGGCAGCGGTACATCCCGTCTCCTGTATACACGAGGTCACACACCCTCCTCAACCAGTCAGTACCTCTCTGTCAAGCTGTGAAAGCGCTTCTCCTGCACCAGAGACATTTACAGCAATGACACCTCTGCTGCGCGTGTGTTGGCTACTCTTGGCAGCCCAGGGCTCGGCGTTTAATCTGGAGACAACTAACACGATCGCAAAGGAAGGAGAGCGAGGGAGTTTGTTTGGGTTTTCTGTGGCTTTACACAAACAGACCAGCCCGGACGCTCAGAGTTGGTGAGTTGAAAATCTATTTTGAATCTGTAACGCCGTTTCATCTGAGCTGATTGCAAAGACACGGAAAGTGCAAATGAATCTCAAGTGTGGTGAATTTTGTTACTCGGGGGTGAATGATAATGTTTACACAAGACACTTACGCAGATTAACGGAATAGAATATTTCTGAATGTATTTATCTCCGTGTCAATTTACTGTTAATTTATCTATTTGCGATTACCCTGAAGGCAGTGCTTGTACAATTGAACATGTCAGTAGCAACGATGTATCATTCACTCTTTCTGGGACGCCCGTTTGCAATGGCTTTTTTTTTTTAAAGCTTAAATATTGAAGCCGGCACTGGAGTGTTAAAAAGCAGCGATTTATTTCTCGCGTTGAAGCATGTGGGCCATTTCTGTGGAGAATGATATATGAACTAACTAACCCCAGTCCCTGCCTGTGTAACGGGCTTGCAAGGTGCGGTGGGTGGGAGTTGTTACACGTCAGTGACTAGTTCAAACTTGAAGGTTTGTATTGCAGACATCAACATTGCTCGCGACGTGATTTATTCTTTGCAGCCAGTGCAGAAATGAATGCCTTTCATACACGCTGTTAAATGAACAGCGAATTGTTTTGTGGAACTTAATAAAAGGTCGGTGGGCTATCTTCAACCTGCCTTAGCTCCTCCCAACGCAATCGTGTTTTATAAACTGGCTGCCTCAGTGGGAACCGCTCATGAATTATTTAAGAGCGCTTGACAAAATCTATTGCGGCCAGCAGAACTAATTGAGCAATGCCGGGACCAAGTTTGGTTTGATTTCAGGGCGATTGAACTGGGATTCAGGCGTGCACGAAATGTGTACAGTAGTTCACCTTAATCCCCATGTAAATACTCACATGCCACAGAGGGCTGACAATGTTAACCGTTACAGTCGGTGTTCTGGTACGCCCCCCCTTTGCTTGAGTCGGAAGATTCAAAGCCAGTCCCTGCCGAAATCGTGCGTAAAAAATCCATGCCCCTGGGTCCCATTGTGAAACACAATGTGCTGGAGGAACTCAGCGGGTCAGCCAGCATCTGTGGAGGGAAATTGACGGACAGGCGACACCGGGACCCTGACCTGAGTTCCTCCAGCACTTTGTGTTTCGCTCAAGGTTCCAGCATCTTCAGTTCCTTGTGTCCCTCTGTGGATTGCAGATGCTCACAATTTCTCGCAATCCTGACTGTTGCACCCGGTGGACTAGAGAGTGCCTATAGACTTTCTTCCTAACACTAGAATACTCGGGCAGGAATGAACCAGACCCTCAAGCCTACCCCTCCAGATATGCTGCCTGTCCCGCTGAGTTAACTCCAGCTTGTTGTGTCTACCTCCGCCATTCAATATGATCACTGCCGACCCGTGGTTCTCAGCTCCTTCACCCTGCCAGTTCCCTATAGCTTTCAATTCCAAGATCTTTGAGTGGCAGTGTGAGCTGCGATGAGGATGCCATGAGGCTGCAAGGTGACTTGGATAGGTTGGGTGAGTGGGCAGATGCATGGCAGATGCAGTATAATGTGGATAAATGTGAAGTTATCCACTTTGGTGGCATGAACAGGAAGGCAGAATGGTCTGAATGGTGTCAAATTAGGAAAGGGGGAGGTGCAACTAGACCTGGTACATCAGTCACTGAAAGTAAGCATGCAGGTACAGCAGGCAGTGAAGAAAGCCAATCATTGGCCATCATTGCGAGAGCATTTGAGTTTTGGAGCAAGGAGGTCCTACTGCAGTTGCACAGGACCCTGGTGCACCTGGAGTGTTGTGTGCAATTTTGGTCTCCTAATTTGAGGAAGGACATTATTGCTATTGAGGGAGTGCAGCGTAGGTTCGCGAGGTTAATCCCCAGGATGGCGGGACTGTCATATGATGAAAGAATGGGTCGCCTGGGCTTGTATTCACTGGAATTTAGAAGGATGAGAGGGAATCTTATAGAAACAAAACATTCTTATAGGATTGGACAGGCTAGATGTTGGAACAATATTCGGGGAGTCCAGAACCAGGGGTCACAGTTTAAGAATAATGGGTCGGCCATTTAGGACTGAGATGAGGAAAAACTTCTTCACCCAGAGAGTTGTGAATCTATGCAATTCTCTGCCACAGAAGGCAGTGGAGGCCAATTCACTGGATGTTTTCAAGCGAGAGTTAGATTTAGCTCTTGGGGCTAAAGGAATTAAGGGATATTGGGAAAAGCAGGAATTGGATGCTGAGTTTAGATGATCAGCCATGATCACATTGAATGGCGGTGCTGGCTCGAAGGGCCGAATGGCCTACTCCTGCACCTATTTTCTATGTTTCTATCTGTGGAGAAAAAGGATGGGTTAGGTTTCAGGTCAAGACATCTGAAGAGGGGTCTCAACCCGAAACGTCACCCATTCCTTCTCTCCAGAGATGCTGCCTGTCCCGCGGAGTTACTGCAGCATTTTGTGTCTATCCATGAGAGTGCGCTACTGTGTAGTGTCCCCAGGAACAAATTGGGGTCCAGGAGTGTGTACATTCATGCGTTGGGCCTACTAGTGAGTTGACGTGAAACATTAACACAGGATTCATAAGGCTGATTTTAGAAAAATAAATGATTGCCACACTGTAGGTGATCAATATTTTACTGCCGGCTGGAATTAGTGCTTATGGGGAAAATAGAATATGTGAGTTGGAGTTCCTATTTAAGTACGCTCTGAGAGGGAATATTTGTGGCTGCAATCTTTATTTGGGTAATGGAGGCTGTTTATTGAATCAATCTCAACATAAGGGCTTGGAGGCAAACAAAAATAAAACGCAATAAAATCAAGTAAATATTCACAAATAATTAGCAGGCGTCCTGTTTTAACTGCGCGCATCGGCTCCCAGCCATTCTTGTCGTCTGCTGGGGTGTTAATGAATAACTTTCAGGGCAAGTTAGGACTAGTGGCGTGAGCCCATGCAGAGAGAGGGTGGGATACTCCTGGACACAGCTCCAAGCGTGGGTGTGAGGGGGTTAACACTCACTTGCGCAAGTGTATTAATGTAGTCTAATAGCCCCCTCAACTATAAACATACCTATGACCCAACCGTGCCTTTAAATATGGCCAATTAATGGGGGTTCCTGCCCTTTTTTGGTAAAGCCGCATTCATTCTGTTAGGAGACGGCCAAGCGGAGTTATTTGAAGACTTTTGTTTATTTTTGACTGGCTCCAGGAGCACGTGTCATTCAATTTATTAACTCCCGTTAGAAACATGACAAAAATATCCCAGCGTCAAGTTTGTCAGCAGAGTGTCCAATTATACATTACTGATGAATGCAGGGTGTGTGTTCTGACTCACCTGTCCATCTGTAACTCTGGGTCTTTAGCTTCCTTCCCTTTTACCTTCCATTATCCTTTCTGTTTTTTAATCTGTTGCCAACCACTTCTCATTTCGCCTTCCGAAGATAGGAATGGATAGGAAAGGTTTAGAGGGATATGGGCCAAACGCAGGCAGGTGTCACAGTCGCTGCCTCAAAAAGGCTGGCAGTATCATCAAAGACCCCACACCATCTTCAGAATAGATACTTCCCCACAGAAGGTACAGGAGCCTGAAGACTGCTGCAACAACCAGGTTCAGGAATAGCTACTTCCCCACAGCCATCAGGCTATTAAACCAGGCTCGGACAAAACTCTGATTATTAATAACCCATTTCCTGTTATTTGCACTTTATCAGTTTATTTATTCATGTGTGTGTGTATATATTTATATCATGGTATATGGACACACTGATCTGTTTTGTAGTAAATGCCTACTATGTTCTGTGTGCTGAAGCAAAGCAAGAATTTCATTGTCCTATATAGGGACACATGACAATAAACTCACTTGAACTGGAACTTGAACTTGAGGTGCGACTAGTGTAGATGGGGCAACTTTGTCAGCTTGGACATTGAGCTGAAAGGCCTGTTTCCACGCTGCGTGACTCCATAACTCTAGAAGATGAGGCAGAGAAGATAATAGAATGATTTGACGATGAGGGCACCACAAAGCAGCCCAAACCTTGCCCTCATGGTCCATAGTCAGAGGGAAACAGTGTTTTATTTAGTCCCTACCCCATTTCCTGGGGTCAATATTTGCTCCTTCAATTCTGCTCTTATGCCAACTGCTTCATTCCCTTTGATGTGTTATTCCTTTTAGCTGTCGTTGATCTTTTTTGTACAATTCTTCACTGAGTGGTATTTTGTTTGTGCTGTCGATTTGTGAAATGCTGCATAAACAAGGTGGAACTTAAATCCAATTCTTCTGACTCAATGGCCCCCTTTTAAAAATTTATTTCTGGACACACAGATTATTTTCTTGGCTGGGGTCTCCCAATGCTGGCTTGAAAGAAGAGCAGTTTATTTCTGTGCATTCTATATAGATCAGCTGGATTGATTATCCAGTTCCCTGGATCTTTCCCGATGGACATTCCCTTGGGATTGTGTGAGAAGGAGCAGCTAGTCTTTAATTCTCTCTCTTTTATAAGACAGCGTTCGAAGGGCTACTTCAAACATCTGTGCCTGGATAATGTGACCATCCCAGGGGTCCCGTTGAGAGACACCTACCGTATCCCAACGGGGAATTAGTTAAGGGATAGATTGCAGAAACCATCGTGCTGCATTCGGGGCTGTGCGCAGCATAGTTTGTAGGGTGACACATTCAATAAGCAGTCCATTTTTCAACGATTCATTGGAACTCTTAACAGCTGCTCACAACATTGCAGTATCAACATCACCACTCTGAAATAAATCACTTGCCTGGGGTGGACCGGGGCTGTAAAAGTTGAAAATGCTTTTGTCAACACCGTGGTTTTCTTTTTGGCTTGACAAGGAATGACTAAAGCAGAGCAGGTGGTTTGAAGTGGTGGCCTTGTATAAAGACGTTGTAGTGAGTGTGTGGACCTGATGGTTTCGGGCAGCTGACCCAATCATGTGGGCACTTGTGGAAAGCAACATCATAACAGCTTGGTTTGTATCTTGCCTGTAAGCAAAGAAAAACGACGTGATTGGTCACCAATGTATCATACAGTATTTCTGCTAGGGGTGGGGGGGTGAGGAGGTGTGATGGTGGGGATGTTGTATTCCCAGTCCACATCTGAACTCCATTGAGCTACTAAGTTCATAGGTTCCCTATGACTATAGGAACATAATTAGGGTCCATCAGGTCTACTACACCATTCAATCATGGCTGATTTATCTTTCCCTCTCAACCTCATTCTCCTGCTTTCTCCCCGTAAACCGTGTACTAGAACACCTTCGCTCAGTCCGCCTGGACCTACCTGATCTCCCGGATGTCAAACACTTTAATTCTCCTTCCCTTTCCCGCACAGACCTTACTGTCCGAGGCCTCCTCCATTGTAGAATCGCAAATTGGAGGAACAGCATCTCATATTTTGCTTGGGCAGCTTAAAGCCCAGTAGTATGAATATTGATTTCTCTCACTTCAAGTAACCCCTGCATTCCCTCTCTCTCCATCCCCTCCCCACCCAAGTCGCACCAGCTTCTAGTTCTCACCCAGCAAACACCGACAATGGCCTGTTTTATCATCATGACTTTTTTGCATATTTTTCATTCATTGTTCTTTATCTCTCTACATCATCGTCTATATCTCTTGTTTCCCTTTTTGTTTCCCTTTCAGTCTGAAGAAGGGTCTCAACCCGAAACATCACCCATTCCTTCTCTCTAGAGAGGCTGCCTATCCCGCTGAGTTACTCCAGCATTTGTGCCTATAATTGATAGGGTGATACAGGTGCCCCACCCCACCTCTCTTTCCCAGCTTCCTCGCCCCTAATCCTATCAGTATGAAAAAGGGTCCTGACCCAAAACATTGCATGTCCATTCCCTCCACAGATGCTGCCTGACCTGCTGAGTTCCTCCAGCATTTTATGCTTTGCTCAAGATTCCAGCATCTGCAGTTCCTTGTGTGTATCTCTGAATTTTATTGAAGTTTGGAATCTGGTGGAACTCTTTACATTGACTAATGGGGCAATCCTTAAAAAACATAGCTCATATTACAATTAATTCTCCATGTACATTATATTGCTTCCATAATAGGGCATCTGTTCATCATTTCATATGATACAGCACAGAAAGAGGCCGCTGTGCCTAACATGCCCATGCCAATACTTTAACATTGCTCTCTAATCACTGAAAAATGATCTCTCATTCACCACACTCACTCACTTGCTGTGGCACTGCAAATGTTCCCTTTTAAGTGTACACATGATTCCGTCTTTGGAAGTTACAATTCAATTAGCTTTATTTACTCTTTCAGGCAGTGCACTTCATGCCATGACAACTTGTGGCATGAATCCTTTTTGGCCCCCACCTCTGGTTCTTCTGTATTTATCTTAAACAAACCTTCTTGCCAATGGAAACAGCTATTCTTATTTACCCTGTCAAAAACCTTTGACAGTTTTGGCCATCAGGATTAAATCTCCCCTCAACTGTCAGTTTAAGAAGAACCATTATAGCCGTTTTAGGCTCTCTCCATAACTGAAGTCCCTTATCAACAGTCTACACCCTTAACCTTCCCAAACTGTAATGCCTTGAATTACTTGCAGGGTCTAATCAGTTTTATAAAGGTTGAGCACAGCTTCCTTGCTTGTACATTTATCAAAAAAATCCATCTATGCATTTATATCTCAGTCCAATGAATCATAATGCTGTCGCGTTTAATTTAGCGATCTAATTGTAAAACCAGAGACCACTCCCTCTTCGACGATTCAATACGAGACTGGTTACATTTTAGGCACTGCTAGCAGATCAGACCTCTTAATAGTGCAAGGAGCTCTTGCAGCTTCTTATCATCTTTACATGATCTTGCTGTAAAGTCTCAACTACCTCCTCTGGCAGGTCGTTCCATGCACCTACCAAATGTAGCCGTGCATCTTATACGATACAATATGATACGATAGAACTTTATTTATCCCAGGAGGGAAATTAATTTGCCAATCATTATACTAGTTATACTAGTTACACTAGTTCGACAACCTAGCCAACTCAACAAAACTATCAAGAGTCAAGAATCGGAGTGTGAAGTGGTTAAATAAACAAGGCTGACGAATCGCAAGCAAAATTAAATACATTAATGGATTGATATGTATTGAAACATTGTTAGATTGGAAAAATCCAGCCCAAAACCTGGGGAGTGGCTTCTGAACTATTGACCTAGAGAATACATTATAAGCAGAAAGATAATTAATTTAAAATTAAGAACACAAGAAAACATTGCATTTGATTCAGGAGCTGCTGAGCTGGTCATTTTGTGTGTCAGAGCATGTCTGTCAATAGCAATTTCCAATTTCAGATGATTGGAGTGTGCCCTGAATTCATAAAGGGACACTGCAGGTTACAGGCCCCTGGAGTGTGCAATTTTCATTAAGTGAATGAAAGTCTTAGATCCCAAACTAATTTCTTATATGCCCATGTAATTTGCCCTTTCTGTTTGTGGAACTAAAAGCCGAGTCATTATTTATCGCGGTGTGTGGGATGCCGAGAGTGGGGAGGGCAGTTGCAATGGAAGGATAGAGTGTGGGTGTCGATGTGCTGGTTCAGAATTTTAAATGAAACACGCAGGTGAAATTCTTCACTTGATCCAGCTGAGTTTCCAGTGGGATGTGAATGCACAAGATCTTCTCTCACATCATTTAGTTACAAATGTGGGTTTAAATTACCGTTCAAAGACATCTAGCCATGAATGAATCAAAGCAGAACTGCCAGTCACCTTTTATCACCTTGTAAAGTCATACATTCATACAGCATGGAAACAGGCCCTTCGGCCCAACTTGCCCATGCCAACTAACATGCCCTATCTACACTAATCACACCTGCCTGCGTTTGGCCCATATCCCTCTAAATCTATCCTAACCTGTCCTGGACATGTACCTGTCTAAATGTTTCTTAAATGTTATGATAGTACCAGCCTCAACTACCTCCTCTGGCAGTCGTTCCAAACACGCACCACCCTTTGTGTGAAAAAGTTACCCCTCAGGTTCTTGTTAAATCTTCCCCCCCTCACCTTCAACCCGTGTCCTCTGGTTCTCGATTCCCCTACTCTGGGTAAAAGCCTCTGCATTTACCCACTGTATTCCTCCCTGTGTAGGAAGGAACTGCAAATACTGGTTTAAACCAAAGATTGACACGAAAAGCTGGAGTAACTCAGCGGGACAGGCAGCATCTCTGGAGAGAAGGAATGGGTGACGTTTCAGGTCGAGACCATTTTCACTCCTCCCATGATTTGGTATACCCATATGATCACCCCTCATCCTCCTGCTGAACCTCTCCCTATTGCTCAGAAAGCTATTCCCCACAGACGTTCTCACAATGAGACCTCCCTCTGCATTGTTGCACAGTGCTGGCAGCTGTTGGGTATCCTGCTGAGAGAGGAAAGCTCAGCCACTCTTCCTGTTCCTGATGACTGTCCAGAAACAATAGCTGAGGGAGGGATTACGATAAGTGAACATATTACAGTTATTCGTTAACTTCAATTCAATTCAATTCAATTCAACTTTAATGTCATCGCACAAATACAAGTATCAGTACAACGAAATGCAGTTTTGCGTCAGTCCGTAGTAGTTGTACATAAAGAGAAAAAAAACAAGAAAAAAATAGAAAGAGAGAAGATACAGAATAATCAGGAAATACAGAATGATTAAGCAAAGGGGGGGGACGGAGGGACCAGAGAAATCTATCGTCGGGACTCCGAGTTCAGCAGTGTGATTGTGTTGTTATAGAAGCTTTTCCTCATCCTGCTGGTACGTGACCTGAGGCTCCTGTACCGCCTCCCTGATGGGAGGAGGGCAAACAGTCCAAGGTTGGGGTGTGAGGGGTCTTTGATGATCTTCCCAGCCCGTCTCAGACACCGTTTTCGGTGGAGGGCATCCATGGCAGGGAGCGGGGCACCGATGATGTGCTGCGCGGTTTTCACCACCCGTTGTAGTGCCTTCCTGTCCGCAGCAGTGCAGCTGCTGTACCATACCGTGAAGCAGGTGGTCAGGATACTCTCTATGGTACAGCGGTAAAAGTTGGTTTACTTATTTATTTACTTATTACATATAACTTTCACTCATTACTTAAGTGATCGTCAAACAGCTTTCCAGCATTGTTTAACAAGGAACTGCAGATGCTGGTTAAATCGAAGGTAGACACAAAATGCTGGAGAAACTGGAGAGAAGGGATTGGTGACGTTTCGGGTCGAGACCCTTCTTCAGATTGATGTCAGGGGAGGGGGTAGGACAAAGAAAGAAAGTGGGGGGAGACAGTGGGAGGACTGGGAAGGGGGAGGGGAAGGAGAGGAGAGAGAGAGAGACAGAGAGCAAGGGCTATCTGAAGTTAGAGAAGTCAATGTTCATACTACCCAAGCGAAATATGAGGTTTTCCAGCAATGTCTATGCATGTGAAGAGTTACTGATCGATTGGGGTTCAGAAAGGCAGGTGCACCTGTGGAAGTGTTAGTGCAGTGGTTCTTAACCTTTTTGGCCCCACGACAGATGGCACAATGGGCTAAGCGTTCGGCTGGCGACCGGAAGGTAGCCGATTCGAATCCCGCTTGGAGTGCATACTGTCGTTGTGTCCTTGGGGCAAGACACTTCGCCCACCTTTGCCTGTGTGTAAAATGTAATGTAATTATGTGAAGCACTTTGGGGTCAATGCAAGTTGACTAAAAATGTGCTATATAAATAAGATTATTATATTATCATACATTCTTGGTCAGTACAGTGACCCCCAAAATAAAAATTGATAAAAAACCAGCCCGATTTATTAAAACATGTCTGCCAATGCTCAGTCAATGGGTTGGCTGAAAATGCTTCACAGCCATCAGGCGATCAAAACGATGACGAATGCTCGACAGGCAGCACCTCATGTCAGCGTTGATCACAAGCCTTTTGCGTGCCTTCGTTTTCAGAGTTACCATGGTTGTGAATCCAGCCTCACAGCGATAGTTGAGGGGGACTGGACCAATAGAGTCAGGGCCCTCTTCGAAAGAACAGGGCAGTCCTTCACTTTTAGCCAAAAACGTGGCGAGCTCTTGATCCATTAAGTCACTCTTGAGCTGCGCATCTTTACCAATTCGGTAAAATTCAACCTTCACAGTCACGTCAGTATCGCTGATGGCACCGTCTTCAATGAAAAAGGCCATCACGAGAGCGGTCGTCCAGTCCGGGGGAGTAACGTTCAATGGCTTCACTAATTTGCTAGAAGGTGGTTGGAGATCTCCTCATGGAAGTGGCATTCATCTGGCGTAGCATCCAGGAGAGTCGTCATCTCAGGGAAGATAGTCGTGTCACCGTCCTGGACTTTTCTCTGATAAAGATGAATCTTCCTCCTGAACGCTGCCACTTTGTCACGAGCCGTGCGTAGCATCGGGAGGTTTCCTTGAAGTGACAGGCTCAAGGAATTCACCTCGGCGAAGAAGTCTGCGGAGGTTTGTGGCCCCGACCACGAGTGAACAAAGGAGGAGGACTGGCTGAACTTTGTTGCCTTCCACTACAGTGAAGAATGTTGCGTTGGATGTTTGTGTTAAGTTTTATTGAGTATTGTGTGTTCTTTTTAAGTGTATCGCTTAAAAAATATATTTTTTAAAAGCTGCAACAGTGATACTGATGTGTCACTTTTGTGGGTACAATCTTCTTGATAGCATTGTGTTTTTCCTTCTTATTTCCTTCCTTTCCTTCTCCAACCTTCCCAATAGGCCCCACACACAGTCAACCTCCAGGTGAACTTTGCCAGTGGGAATTGAACAGAAAGAGCAACAGTGATCCCAAACCAATTTAAAAACCTGGAAGGATGTTTCATTATAGGGGCGTGATGCCTTAATGTCAGTTCAGGAACATTCTTGGACCAAATTGAGTGGGTCGTAACGAGTCTACCGCACATCTTCTGTGCTTTGAGTGTGCAGCTGGGCAGCCCACTGCTTGACATCTACCAATGTCACTGCTGCTTATTTATTAACAGATGAACAAAATTCCCCTTAAAATGTCTTCCTCGTCCCTTCCCCTGACCTTCAAGAGACACATTCCCTTTGCATAGGCCCTCCTTCGGTAACTACAGGAGAATTAAACATGCATTTTGTATTTTCACTGCTCTAAACCCACTATCTCCCACAGCCACCCCACCCTGTATCCTGTAAGCATGCCGCCCTTTCTCTCGGTTTCTCTGCATCTGTTCTCTTTTAAACGTTGCCCCTCTCACCTTAAAGCTATACCCTCGTATTTCATTTATCCATTCTGGGACAATAAATTTCTGACAGTCTACCCTATCTATGCCTTTCATCATTTTAGATGCTTCTATCAGGTCTTCCTGCAAGCTCAGGCGTTCCGGACAAAACAATCTAAATCTGTCCAACCTCTCCCTGGAGCTGAAACCCTCTAATCCAGGCAGTGTTCTGGTAAACCTCCTCTGCACCCTTTCCAAAGCCCCCACATCCTTCCTGTAATGGGGGCAACCAGAACTGCACACAATACTCCAAATGCGACCTAACCTCAGTGCTATAAAGCTGCATCATGACTTCCTGCCTCTTATACTCAATGCCCCGATCTATGAAAGCAAGCAGCCCATGTCTTCTTTACCACTCTATCTATTGTGTTGCCATTTTCACGAAGTTATGGATTTGGACCCCAAGATTCCTCTGTACACCAAAGCTGTTAAGGGTCACGCCATTAATTGTATAATTTCCTAGGAATTAGAACATTTAATATTCACGCCATTGGGCTGTTCCCCTTACATTTGACCTCTCAAAGTGCAACACTTCACACTTGTCCGTATCAAACTGCATCTGCCATTTCTCCGCCCATCTCTGTAGCTGTAGACTTTGACAACCTTGAACACAGTCCACGATCTGAACTACACAGACCATTATTGTTATTATTGCGATTGTCATTGTTCTATCTGGGACATATGACAATAAAGCACTGGTTTGTAGGTTCATTGGTTTGGTATAAAATGTAAATTGTCCCTAGTGTGTGTAGGATAGTGTTAGTGTGCGGGGATCGCTGGTCGGCGCGGACTCGGTGGGCCGAAGGGCCTGTTTCCGCGCTGTATCACTAAACTAAGCTAAAAACACTGTAGCTGCTTCTGAAACAAAAACAGAAAATGCCCTGCAGGTCAGGCTGCATCTGTATGAAGCATAGCGGAATCAACGTTGCAGATCGGAGTCCCTGTGAGGAAGCTGCGCTGCACCTTGCCCATTAGCTGCCGGCTGACCTCCCCAGGGAAGTTTTTGTCCTTTAAGGGTCATTTTCAAGCATGACTGACTGGCCCTCGCCCCAAATGTATTGTAAGAGTTGATTAAACTCTGCCCACAGGATTGATTGACCAAATAATTTAGTATTTCATGCTTTTTCATCTCCACTATTCAAAGGCACCTTAAAGTGTGCTGACTAATGGAAGCAGATATCTTGTAGAATGTTGGCCCGACTCCAATCGCAATGACTTACCCAACATTTTTATATTAAATGGCCCCGTTATTGAAACTGCAATAAATTCAAGATGCTATGTTAAGTGTGTGTGTGTGTGTGTATGCGCAGCACAGCCATCTCTTTCAGTGGTTTAGTCACAGTTCCTGAAAGCTGGACCTTGTCCATTACAGTCACGTGGATTTGCACTTGCAGAGGTGAGGTGGGGTGTAAACTATGCACAGACGTTATGCCGAATTGACTCAAGTTAAAACAGTGTTTGTGCTAAACAGTTATTCCTTTCAGTGCTTCCAGAAGTTCTATGGTTCAGTTTAGTTTTGAGATACTGCATGGAAACAGGCCCTTCAGCCCACTGGGTCCACACTGAGCATCCGTTCATACTAGTTCTATATAATCCCACTTCCTCACCCATTCTTTACACACTGGGGGCAAGTTCGAGGGTCAATTTACCTACGAACCTGCACGTCTTTGTGCGTCAAAGGTTACGGGGTGAAAGCAGGAGAATGGGGATGGGGAGGAAATTGTCAGCCATGATCGAATGGTGGAACAGATTTGATGGGCCGAATGACCTAATTCTGCTCCTATGTCTTGCGGACTTATGTGGGAGAAAGCTGGAGCATCCGCAGGAAAGACGTGCAAACTCTCAAGTAAAGGGACATCACATAGCTCACATGCACTTACAGTATAAGAACCAAGTAGCAGTGGCACATGCTCTTGGTATAAATGCCCCTGAGGTCATTGCATATGTCCAAACAGTTCTCTCCAATGCGATTCCAACTTCACACCAATTTGGCTCGTCGGAACCCAAAGAGGAACCTCATTCTCATTTTTCATTGATTTAGAAATTGCCTGCAGGCATTTTGCATATAAACTGATAGGAGATATGTGCCTACTGTTGTATTAGGTTTAAAAGCTGTCGACTTCTTTCACAATGTGCATCCCACCCCAGTCATTCCTATTGCTCCCGCCTCCAGTTGGGCTACGATGCTGATGCTTGAAAGCGCGTACCACCAGACTCGGGAACAGCATCTTGCCAGCCCCGATCTGTCCTGGGTTTTTTTTTCTCTTACTTCCAGTTTTGCCCCTCCCACCCCCATTATAATCAATCTGAAGAAAGGTCCCGACCCAAAACGTCACCTATTTCTTTTTATCCAGAGATGCTGTCTGACCCACTGAGTTACTCCAGCTTTTTGTGCCTCTCTTAAACCAGCATCTGCAGTTCGCACTCCAGCATTTTGTGTCTATCTTTGGTATAAACCAGCAAGCACAGTTCATTTTTATTCCATTCTTCCCCTCAGTTATCAGGCTTCTGGTCGGTCCTTCCATAAGCTAGAGTACTGTCCGATTCACCTCTACCCCATTGCGGACATTGGACTTTGTCTGTGGAACTGATGCGCTACAATGCTGAGAACTATATTCTGCACCCTTTGCTCTACCCATTGTATTGTACTGAGTTTGGCTTGATTATATTTACAGTATGTATAGTATTATGTAGAGTTGCTGCCTTACAGCGCCAGAGACTCGGGTTCGATCCTGACTACAGGCTGCGAAGGCCCTGTATCTCTAAAGACTGACGTCTAAAGTAAAGTCTATTATTTGATCTGTTTGGGCATGCAAAACAAAGCTTTTCGCTGTACCTCGGTACACGTGATAATAATAATAAAGCTAGACCTGTCCTTCCATTTCTTCCCTGTCTCTACTCCATGTACTAAACACCCTGCATTTGATGCACTCAATGTGGATATCCAAATGTAAGCAGGTAGACAAAAATGCTGGAGAAACTCAGCGGGTGAGGCAGCATCTATGGAGCAAAGGAAATAGGCAACATTTCGGGTCGAGACCCTTCTTCAGAATGTAAGCAGCACATTTTGTGAAAGAAGGAAGGGTAATTTTCTGAGAAAAGGAATGTTTGGCTGTCAGTAGTTTCTCTCTGCCTGTATCTAGCCCTTCAGTTTTCCTGTTCCCGTTTTCTTATTCTGCTGGCTCTTGCTCCAGCCCATTGCCGGGTTGGACCAGGCCAATGTGACCATTATTTGTATAAGGCAAGACAGTGATGCCAGGATATTAGGAGGTGAACATATAATGCATTCAGATGACAATCCCCTGCCTGTGAACTTTGCAGAAGTAATGCCTCTTCAAAAAGCAGGCAGAGGAATGAACATATTAAATATTTGTCTGCTAATATCATCGTCATTTCAAGAATGGAGCATCGGCAGGCTTTTTGACCATGTAAGGTCACCGCTTTTATACCCAATCCACTTCTGACCAAAAATATATGCCTGTTCATTTCAGATTGAATTACTGTATGGAAAGAAATTCCTGGTTTGAATTCTCAATCACATATCACCTTATTCCACTCGGATCTGGGTGCTGAACCCCATTCGAGGTGACTTTGGGAAGTCGTTACTTCATCTGAATGGATGGTGGACAAATTCTTTTCTAATTCCCTTTGAATAAAGAACAATTTGTCAGCAGTTTTGAGCTCCGTATCTGAGGAAGGATGTGCTGGCATTGGAGAGGGTCCAGAGGAGGGTTACGAGGGGTGATTGGGTCAACATCTGATGAGTGTTTAACTGTCTGAATAGTGAAAGGCCAGGATAGAGTGGATGTGGAGAGGATGTTTCCACTAGTGGGAGAGTCCAGGACCAGAGGGCACACCCTCAGAATTAAAGGACGCACCTTTAGAAAGGAGATGAGGAGGAATTTGTTTGGTCAGAGAGAGGCCAAGTCATGGGGTATTTTTAAAGCTGAGATTGACAGATTCTTGATTAGTATGCAGGAGAATGAGGTCGAGAGGGAGAAATACTGTATATCAGCCATGATTTAATGGTGGAGTAGACTTGATGGGCTGAATGGCCTAATTCTGCTCCTATCACTTGTGATCTAATGAACATGAACAAGCTTTCTCACCGGTATCCGGACTTTTCGAGCAAAATCATTAACGCAGATGATGGGTTTTACATTCAGAACGGGGTACTGATTGTGGATGATTAGCCATGATCACATTGAATGGCGGTGCTGGCTCGAAGGGCCGAATGGGCTACTCCTGCACCTATTGTCTATGTTTCCATCACTCTGCTAATGATCAAAAATAGACCATTTGGTCAGTAATTAGTGGGATTAGATTTGTCTTAGAAACATAGAAACATAGAAATTAGGTGCAGGAGTAGGCCATTCGGCCCTTCGAGCCTGCACCGCCATTCAATATGATCATGGCTGATCATCCAACTCAGTATCCCGTACCTGTATATCTCTGATTTACCCCCTGATCCCCTTAGCCACAAGGGCCACATCTAACTCCCTCTTAAATATAGCCAATGAACTGGCCTCAACTACCCTCTGTGGCAGAGAGTTCCAGAGATTCACCACTCTCTGTGTGAAAAAAGTTCTCATCTCGGTTTTAAAGGATTTCCCCCTTATCCTTAAGCTGTGACCCCCCGTCCTGGACCTCCCAACATCGGGAGCAATCTTCCTGCATCTAGCCTGTCCAACCCCTTAAGAATTTTGTAAGTTTCTATAAGATCCCCTCTCAATCTTCTAAATTCTAGAGAGTATAAACCAAGTCTATCCAGTCTTTCTTCATAAGACAGTCCTGACATCTTTTGTGAGCAGAACAAGCCTTTTTCCTTTTTTTTTTTTTGCTTTCTCGCAGCTGGGATCTAGAAAGAGTTGATAACTCTCTGAGGTGCTGGGCTCTTTCTTTTGTGCAATTTGTGAAACCTGCATGTTCCTCCTGGAAGATGTCATTACTAACTTGCTGGGAAAACTGCATTAGAAGTCACCTTCATGGAAACATTCTCAGATGACTGATTGAGCCAGTGCTCGGAATGGTTCTTCATCATTGGTGGTGATTCGATGGAGCTGTCTTCCGCAATGAATTATAAGGCAATACCTGACATTCCTTGCTCCCCACCCCCAGAATACGATCAACTCAGTGGCGTCAATGAGAGCAGCAGTGAAAAATCCAAGTTGGAATGAACATGTGTGAGTTATCATTCGACACTTGGCATTGCCTCTGTCGTCTAAGAATCCAAGAACTGATCTCTCCTCAAGAATAAACAGCATATCTCATTAGTGACAGTGTGAATTTCAGATGTTTTTTTCCTTGCTGGTGAGAGACCGCAGTGAGACTGTTTATGCTACTTGGTTAGATGGTTGACGGTGAGTCTGGTGGTTTTATTCATTTCAGTTTACTAATGACCAAAATAAAATAGAAGTTCTAATAGTGAGTGTGAGAGGAATATAAAGCCCAGATATATATATCTCTCTCTCTCGAGATAAGCAGACTGGGTAGGTGCCAGGCATCCATCTCTGATTGATGATGCCCTTGGGACGGCTGCTAAGGAGAGGAGACCGTTGCCCACCTCTTCGCAGATTGTGGATTTGCGAAGAGAGTCTGGAGAATGATGCAAGGGTCCTTGTCACAGTCCATCCTGAACAGCTCCATAACAGAGGACTCTCTGATTTACAGACAGTTCCCAAGGAAACATTCGGAGTGCTGCTGGAAGGTCATCCTCTTGGTGAAAGATGCTCTTTGGTCTGCCCGAGCCTTGTTGATCTCCCAGCGGAGTGGGATGTCCGTCGGGGAATGTTGCCGACTGGCCCGCTGCAGACTGCAGGAGCATGTGCTGAGGGGCGCACTGAAGCTCGGTGCAGTCAATGCCAAGGCTCTGTGGGGGAGGGCCACAGTCTAGGGCCCTTCCGCTGCTGGACATGGGGGCAGGGTGTGGTGGAGACGCCCCTCGAAACAAGGGAAGGGATATCACCCCAGGGGGCCACATGAGTGACAAGGGTGTCGGGTATAAGGATAGTTGGTGAACACAACTGAATATAACACGAATGAATGTATGTAGCCATTGTGAATGTCGGAAGAGTTTTTGCACTGTCTTGTTTTGTATATTTTTTTTTATTATTCTGAATAAAGTTTAATTTTGGAAACAAAAAGATCTCGCACGAGTGGTTCCCCCATTTGCTGACACCTGCCATGTTCCCAAAATGCCGGAGACTCGACTGCAACATTTGCGGTAGCGGTGGACTGCGCTCATGCTCCCCCTCGACTTTCAATAGAAAGACAGACATACGATTAGATATGATCTTAGATCTCATTTACAGTGTGAGGGTATGGAATGGATGGCAACAATTCACCCTCCTGTTGATCAAAAAAATCACTGCTCGAGCATTTGGTCAAAGAGTGATACAGCATGGAATGAGGCCCTTCGGCCCAACTTGCCCACATCGACCAACATGCCCCATCTACACTAGTCCCACCTGCCTGCATTTGGTCCGTATCCCTCCAAACCTGTCCTATCCATGTACCTGTCTAACTGTTTCTTAAAGTTGGGATAGTCCCAGCCTCAACTACCTCCTCTGGTAACTTTAATGCATTTCGTTCTCTCTGTACTGTACACTGACAATGACAATTAAAATTGAATCTGAATCTGAACTTGTTCTGCACACCCACCCTTTATGTGAAAAAGTTACCCCTCGCAAATGAATGGAGTTTGCTGGTCTGTAGCATGGTAAAAGTCAAGGGGTAAATCACATTGGTGCCCCCTGCTTGGTGAAGTGAATACCGGCCAACCGCTGAATCCTCTTCACTCGAAGGATATGGGCATCACAGGCACGACTCTTTCTCCAGGTTCCCTTGCCTGACTTGCTGGGCCACCTCAGTGAGCAGTTAGAGGACTGGAGTCACGCAGAAAGAAAGAACTGGCATGTACAGTATGTCACGCCTTTCATTTCCCAAAGGGCCAGCGAAGTACTTTTGAAGTGTAATCACTGTTATAATAAGCCAGCCTGTGTAAGGATGACAGGTTTCCTCCCCCCTGAGGACTCCAGCGAACCAGTTGAGCATTTGCAACAGTCTGTTCACCCTCACTGTTACAATCCTGTTCAGATTTAAAAATTCCACCGTCAGTGCTCGATTCAAGTGAGCAATGTACCTCAATCAGATTTGTTTCTTAGCAATGTTACCACTGCTGTACCGCACCCTTCAGAGTAGAGTTGCTTAAAGAGGACTCGTGCTGGTTACATTGGTTCTGCTGCCCATGCCTGTGCAGATTATTTGAAAGGACATGCTTATGAATGATTCATGTGGTCGTCAAAACCTGGGAGCAGCTGTTCTACAAATTGCTTTGTGGTGGAAGAGCCTGGATCTCTAACCTCTGTTATCCCCATAGACCCTGCTCTGCAGATAGTGGCATTCTCTTTTTCAACGACTATGGAATTTGAACGGAATATATTACGGGCGGGAAACGTTTAACTCTTTAAACCCCCATCGTAATTCTATCGCAAGTCACAGGGACTCATTGAAGTGATCTTGTGGAGGTGTTCAGGTAGACCTGATAACTGGGGCAAAGCTTCAACGCATTTGTCATTTAAAACCTGAAAGGAGGGATGATATATATTGTTGCCATTGCCAACGACTTAATCTTCATTACGTTATTTTTGGTAAGAAATGTAATTTATCAATCGTAAAGCATCAAAGTACTTTGCCGATGCAATGGTTTTTCTGTGATATAGTGAGAGCTCTGTTCAAAGTATCCACATCAAATGTGACTGATTGCTGCAAAACGAGTAGAATTTAATCAGCTCTGGGTTGTTACAGACTGCCTTGTGTATATCCTCTACTCTCTCCATCCATAACTTCCAATTTTGAAATGGTTTTCACATCCAGGTAATGAAGCATCCCAAGGCAATGCCCTGTGACGTTATCGGACAAGATTTCAAACCAAAGCACGTAAAGGGATATAAAATCCAATTTGGCTATTAAAGCCCCATCAATCTACTCTCAATCAAAGGCAAAGTGATGGAAAGTGCCAACAGCATTGCTTTCAAGTGGGACTTATGAGTAATTCTGACAAGCGTGAGGTGTTGCGCTTGGGTACGTCAAACTAGGGAAGGACGTACAGTAAATGGTGGAGCCCCGGAGAATGTTGGCGAACAGAGATCTGGGAGTACAGGTGCAGGGTTCCCAAAAAGTGTCGAGTCAGGTGGACAGTGTATAGGCGCCGTTTGTCACATAGAAACATATAAAATAGGTGCAGGAGTAGAGGCCATTCGGCCCTTCGAGCCTGCACCATTCGCCATTCAATATGATCATGACTGATCATCCAACTCAGTATCCTGTACCTGCCTTCTCTCCATACCACCTGATCCCTTTAGCCACAAGGGCCACATCTAACTCCCTCTTAAATATAGCCAATGAACTGTGTGGCCTCAACTACCTTCTGTGGCAGAGAATTCCACAGATTCACCACTCTCTGTGTGAAAAATGTTTTTCTCATCTCGGTCCTAAAGGATTTCCCCCTTATCCTTAAACTGTGTGTGGCCCCTTGTTCTGGACTTCCCCAACATCGGGAACAATCTTCCTGCATCTAGCCTGTCCAACCCCTTAAGAATTTTGTAAGTTTCTATAAGATCCCTCCTCAATCTTCTAAATTCCAGCGAGTACAAGCCGAGTCTATCCAGTCTTTCTTCATATGAAAGTCCTGACATCCCAAGAATCAGTCTGGTGAACCTTCTGTGTACTGCCTCTATGGTGATGGTGATGGCGGCAGAAACTATTATGGCGTTTCAGAGGCTTTTCGATAGGCACATGGATATGCAGGGAATGGAGCAATATGGACCATGTGAGGTATACGGACCATCATCATGTATGAGAGTATGTTCCTGTGCTGGACTGGGCTATGATCTATATGGGAATAAGACAGGAAAAATAGTGTTTGGGTGGAAGATCATCTATGATCTTATTGAATGGGAAAGCAGGCTCAAGGGGCTGAATGTACTCAGACTTGTTGTATTCCTATATGACTACTTTGATGAAGTGGTGGAGGGGAGGCCCTCAACTATTCTCCTCATGGAGTAACACCTTCAACAATTTACAGCTGCTTCAGAGTGGATCCAAGCCAGTGTCAGCTCATGACCATTATTTAGGCTTGGAGCGAAAGAGAACGAGACGTGAGTAGCAATGACTGCCTAAGATATTCAGCTTGGCTGGAACGACCATCATTTGTAACTGTCAAAGTGGAGGTTGGGTGTCAGAGAATGTCATAAACCACTTGCATGCGCATCGGGAGAGGAGCGAGGAATTTCTGAAGGACTCAATAAGAGTGCTGTGACCTTACCGCTGATGTAAACCGAGTCTCAGCATCCGTCTGGGTAATTTGGAAGAGCAGTCAGCAACATTTCTATAAATAAAGGTTTTATAGTAATATCAATGCTCACGTAAACATCTCTTAATGTAGGGAGAAATGATTGAGCCTGTGTTGCTGGGGATAGGCACGATTTAGAAATAGAAAATAGGTGCAGGAGGAGGCCATTCGGCCCTTCGAGCCTGCACCATTCGCCATTCAATATGATCATGGCTGATCATCCAACTCAGTATCCCGTCCCTGCCTTCTCTCCAAACCCCCTGATCCCTTTAGCCACAAGGGCCACATCTAACTCCCTCTTAAATATAGCCAATGAACTGTGTGGCCTCAACTACCTTCTGTGGCAGAGAATTCCACAGATTCACCACTCTCTGTGTGTGAAACAAATGTTTTCCTCATCTCGGTCCTAAAAGACTTCCCCCTTTATCCTTAAACTGTGTGTGGCCCCCTTGTTCTGGACTTCCCCAACATCGGGAACAATCTTCCTGCATCTAGCCTGTCCAACCCCTTAAGAATTTTGTAAGTTTCTATAAGATCCCCCCTCAATCTTCTAAATTCTAGCGAGTACAAGCCGAGTCTATCCAGTCTTTCTTCATAGGAAAGTCCTGACATCCCAGGAATCAGTCTGGTGAACCTTCTCTGTGCTTCCTCTATGGCAAGAAAGTCTGTCCTCAGATTAGGAGACCAAAACTGTACGCAATACTCCAGGTGTGGTCTCACCAAGACCCTGTACAACTGCAGTAGATCCTCCCTGCTCCTAGACTCAAATCCTCTATGGCAAGAATGTCTTTCCTCAGATTAGATTTGTATGTCAAGTGTCTCCTAATCTTCCTTCACATTGCTTCAGATGGTTCTCATTCTCAAGTCAAGTCAAGTCAAGTTTTTCACGCATAGACATACGAGATGTGCAGTGAAAATGCCAAAGTAGGCAATGCCAGTTCGGAACAACAAAACAAGAGGGAAATTAGATAAACCCAATTATAACACACAGGGGGTATTTTACATAATAAATAATGAGAAGGAAAAACGTTCTGTCACAGTTAGTCCCTGGTGCAGGCTCGAAAGGCATGGCCTTACAGTCCGAATTGCCTCTGGGAAGAAACTCCTTCTCAACCTCTCCGTTCTCACTGCATGGCAACGGAGGCGTTTGCCTGACCGTAGCGGCTGGAACAGTCCATTGCAGGGGTGGAAGAGGTCTCTCATGATTTTGTTTGCTCTGGAGTTGCACCTCCTGTTGTATAGTTCCTGCAGGGGGGTGAGTGAAGTTCCCATAGTGCGTTCGGCCGATCTCATTCTCACTTACTTCCAGCAGAATGTGGCAGGCAGTTCAAGACTCAATATTGTCATGTGTCCCAGACAGAACAATGAAATTCTTACTTGCAGCAGCACAACAGACTATGGGCGGCACGGTGGCGCAGCGGTAGAGTTGCTGCCTCACAGCGCCAGAGACCCGGGTTTGATCCTGACTACGGGCGCTGTTTGTACGGAGTCCGTACGTTCTCCCCGTGACCTGAGTGGATTTTCTCCGAGATCTTCGGTTTCCCTCCACATTCCAAAGACGTGCAGGTTTGTAGGCTAATTGGCTTGGTATAATTGTAAATTGTCCCTAGTGTGTGTGTAGGATAGTGTTAGTGTGCGGGGATCGCTGGTCAGCGCAGACTCAGTGGGCCGAAGGGCCTGTTTCTGCACTGAATCTCTAAACTAAACTAAACATTGCCCGTAAGTCTATGTAGTTCAGAGCTTATTTGGAGGTTGTGGTGTTTAATAGCCTGATGGCTGCAGGCAAGCAGCTGTTCCTAAACCTGGACGTTACAATCTTCTTCAGGCAACACTCTAACAACTCCCTGTTTTACCCCCAAGCACATGGGTGAGTTTAATATAAGACAGAGGACCATAAGACACAGGAGCAGAATTAGGCCATTTGGCCCATCGAGGCTACTGCACCAAGTGTATGGCAAACAGGGTGGGGAGCCAGATAACAAATGTCACTGGGGCTCTATATCTTGTTGCAGGTTTCCTTGGTTACTGCTGACAGAAAGCAACAGTTGTATTACTGCACACGGCTTGGGCTGACCCAAACTTGTCTGGAGCCCATGCAATGATTCAAAAATGGAATGAGACACCATTTCAAGCCTGCGCTGGATCTGACGACACTTGTCATTTGAAGGGGGTGATTGATTGCTGCACCAATCAATTAACGACTCGGACCCACTCACTGAAAGTCAATCCATTTCCTCCCATTTTCAAGTGTCGTCCTGCACCCTGCACATGTGCCTGCTGCCACGTGTTTGCTGATTTTGCAAAAAAACAAACGCCCGTTTGAATCATTGCATATGAATAGCAGAGCGCCTGTGAATTAAGGAACAATGGATCCATTTCTGGCAAGCTCCTGTGAAATTGGGTTCAAATGGCGCGGAAGTGGAGAAAGGCCGTGCAAGCTTACTTCATGCACTGATCTCTTCAGCTGTTGGAAAATGTCATCCTCAGACCTGGTTCTCAGAGTAGCTCATAACAGCGTTTTTTTTTTAAACTCATTCTTTCCTCTCCTTGATCTCAGTTCAAATGTTCTTTGTTATTTCTTTTTTATATACTGAATGACTGGACCACATTGTGTACTTCTCTCATCAAGTCATAGAGTGATACAGCGTGGAGACTGGGCTACAGAGCAACACTGGGAAAGGAATGATATACTTCTGATTTTACAGGGGCAAGAGTCTGTGGAGAATGATTGGGGAAAGTCACCAGACCAGATTTAGGGTCAACAGCTGCTCTCAGTGGGGTGGGGGTGGGAGGTGGGGTGGGGGTGGGGGTGGGAGGGTGGGGTGGGGGGTGGGGGGGGTGGGGGGGGGGGGGGGAGGTGTGTGTGTGAGCAGCAGCTTCGAGGGCTGACAGAACAGCACTGAAAGTCCAGATACACGACATCCATTGGCTCTCCCTTATCTATTCCACTTGTTACATCCTCAAGAAATTCCAGAAGATTAGTCAAGCATTTCCCCTTCGTAAATCCATGCTGACTTTGACCGATCCCGTCGCTGCTTTCCTAATGCACTGCTATAGCATCTTTATTAATCAATTCCAGATTGCTGCTGACTGGTTGCATCGTGGCTTGGTTCGGCAATTTGAGCGCCCTGGAGAGGAAAAGACTACAAAAAGTAGTAAACACTGCCCAGTCCATCATCGGCTCTGACCTTCCTTCTATCGAGGGGATCTATCGCAGTCGCTGCCTCAAAAAGGCTGGCAGTATCATCAAAGACCCACACAAGATCCTGGCCACACACTCATCTCCCCGCTACCTTCAGGTAGAAGGTACAGGAGCCTGAAGACTGCAACGTCCAGGTTCAGGAATAGCTACTTCCCCACAGCCATCAGGCTATTAAACCTGGCTCGGACAAAACTCTGATTATTAATAACCACTTTCTGCTATTTGCACTTTACCAGTTTATTTATTCATGTGTGTGTATATTTATATCATGGTATATGGACACACTGATCTGTTTTGTAGTGAATGCCTACTATGTTCTGTGTGCTTAAGCAAAGCAAGAATTTAATTGTCCTATACAGGGACACATGACAATAAACTCACTTGAACTTATCTTCCCCACTACCGATGTCAGGCTAACTGGTCTATAATTCCCTGTTTTCTCTCTCCCACCTTTCTTAAAAAGTGGGGTTGCATTGGCTCCCCTCCAGTCCACAGGAACTAATCCAGAGTCTATTCGATACAAATATTGTGGGATGAAGAGTCTGTTTTGGTTCTGTACTGTTCTATTTTCTATGTTCTCTGTACAAACTCACCAACTCTTGGTGAGGGCAGCACAGATGATGACCAGAGGGTTGGCGGTGCTCCAAACCATTGCAATTTCTCCAGCAAAGTCGGGGAGGGGGTTGGTGGTGTAGGGAGGGACATTTGGCAGGAAGATAAGGTGGCTGTCGATTCACCCGAGCATTTGTTCGCATGCAACCTTGCAACCTCTGCTTTTCCTGTGGTGGAAGATGGAGTCTAAGGCGAAACCTCATCATTTTTCCAGCACAAAACAAGTTTATTTACGGACTGATCAAACTGCACAGCTTTGGTCAGCTGTGCAAGACAACAGCTGTGGAGGAAGCTACCTTATCTGGGGCTTAACTGACAGGAAACCTCTGAAATCTGGAGCAGCCTGCTGAAGGAGAAGAAGGCACCCAGCCACCAGTGGAATCTGGCCTTGCGCATAATAATAATAATAATAATAATAGTAATAATGCATTTTATTTGCTGGCGCCTTTCTGGGCACCCAAGGACACCTTACAGGACATAAAATCACAATATATTTATCAATATTAAAATCAAGTTGATTAAAAAAAATCAAAAAAATGTCACGTTCTTTATGTAAGCGCACGGTGGCGCAGCGGTAGAGTTGCTGCCCTACAGCGCTGGCAGCGCCAGAGCCCCGGGTTCGATCCCGACTACGGCTGCTGTCTGTACGAAGTTTGTACATTCTCCCCGTGACCGCATGGGTTTTCTCCGAGATCTTCGGTTTCCTCAAACATTACAAAGACGTACAGGTTTGAGTGTGAATTGGCTTAGTATAAATGTAAAATTGTCCCAAGTGTGTGTAGGATAGTGTTTAAGAAGGAGGCGAAGAAGGGTTTCGGCCCGAAACGTTGCCTATTTCCTTCGCTCCATAGATGCTGCTGCACCCGCTGAGTTTCTCCAGCTTTTTTGCGTACCTTGTGTGTAGGATAGTGTTGGTGTGCGGGGATCACTGGTCTGTGCAGACTCGATGGGCCGAAGGGCCTGTATCTCCAAACTGAATTAAAAGTACACACAGTCATTTTCCTCCTGTGCCCTAACCCCAATGGTTTAGTTGGCTTTTTCGTGACGATGCTGCCATTAACTACCAAGATGTCTTGTTCCTGAAACATATTCTTCTCAGAACATTCTGTGGTTGCTACTTAAGTAATCTGGACTGCCCTAACATTTCTTCTTCTTTGTATCAAAACTGATCAGATACCAAGGAGTTGGAGCCTGACCCCAAGATAGGCAGGCTGGTGAGTTCATTGCTGCTGTAAATTGCCCCACGTGTGAAAGCGAATGGTCGAATCAGGGGAAAGGTGATGTAAATGCGTGGAAAATAAAGTCTGAGCCCTGTGTGGGTGGCTAGCTGGCAGGAGACAGGAATCCATGATTTGCTTCAAGCTTAAGAATGTAAAATTTGTGATGATTATGCTCTCTGTTGGGTCTGGCACTGAAGCTATTGCTTTATGTGCTGGTTAATGTTGCAATGACATGCCCCCACACACTGTAATAAATATGTGAACAGCTCTTCCTGGACCCGCATTAATATGCGACCCGCAAGTGAGTGTGGGTCGTGTTGGGCCTCGGAGTTTGCATTACTGCTTGCATTTTATCCAGAAAATATAACAGGTCTCCATTTTACGACCAGTTCGCTTTTGTTTTTGTCTGTGGCCTCTTTGACAGCCTGTCTATCATGTTGTCGGGGTTAAGTGGAAAAGCTCACCATAGCAACAATGATAAAAAGTTAGTGACCTTGGTCAGGGGCACCCCTACATACATCATGAATATGAATCAATCTCGCAAGAAATAGGCAGATGAGTGTGCTTGGTGCAGTAGTGTGTAGGCTGGGGGCCGTGGGCCGTGAAAGGCAAAATCATCAAATAACCTTTGGAATATTGCACACTGAAATGGGAAGTATAAAAGAGCTCTTTTGTCCTTCTGACAAAGGAATTTAAAACTATGCTGATATCTGAGTTGGTGATCTAAGGCATACGGACTTAGAAGACCCAGGTCTGATCCCTGACCTTGCTTGATGTAGCTCGTGGGTGGTGATGAGTTGATGGGAGTCTGGCTCTGATCTGGTCTAAGCTGCTGACAAACAAGAGAAAGGGCATGCCAGCCTTCACTCCCAATCGGTATCCATTATGGGGTATTGTGTGTGGATGGGGAGAGAGGGCAACTTTAAGTTCTGTTCTACTACCCCTTATTAGTTCTTAAGTTCTAGGAGCAGAATTAGGCCATTCAGCCCATCAAGTCTACTCCACCATTCAATTATGGCTGATCTATCTCTCCCTCTCAACCCCATTCTCCTGCCTTCTCCCCGCAACCCCAATCAATATAGACACAAAAAGCTGGAGTAACTCAGCGGGACAGGCAGTATCTCGGGACAGAAAGAATGGGTGACGTTTCGGGTCTCGAACCCATGCCTTCTCTCCAGAGATGCTGCCTGTCCCACTGAGTTACTCCAACTTTTTGTGTCTATCTTCGGTTCAAACCAGCATCTGCAGTTCCTTCCTTACACATTATTAATCAATAATCTGTCAATCTCGACATGCTGCGACGATGACGGATGCCGGCAGTCGCCGATAAAATCGCGTAAGTGGGACAGGCCCTTAAAGAAAGCCACAAGCAAACAATTATTGTAGCAATGGCAACCATTATAACAGAATGGCTGAAGGCAGGTTGCTTTGTGTTGTCGAACAAGTAACTTTGCAAGCGACATTTTACAGAAATTGTAGTTGAAAATGATAATCTGCAGTCAATGCCGATCAACACAGTGGGGTAGATTTAACTTTGGGCAGTGATGTAAAATTGGTGCTATTAGATTAGCATCTTTAGTTTAAGAAGGAACTTCAGTCTGAAGAAGGGTTTCCTTCACTCCATAGATGCTGCTGCACCCGCTGAGTTTCTCCAGCTTTTTTGTGTACCTAGCATCTTTAGTTTAGTTTAGTTTGGAGATACAGCGCGGAAACACACCCTTTGGCCCACCGAGTCCGCGCCGACCAGCGATCCCTGCACACTAACACTATCCTACACACACACTAGGGACAACTTACATTCACACCAAGCCAATTAACCTGCAAACCTGCACGTCTTTGGAGTTTGGGGGGGAAACCGAAGATCTCGGAGAAAACCTCGGGTAGAATGTGCAAAATTTCAGTATGGACAGCACCCGTAGTCGGGATCGAACCCGGATCTCTGGTGCTGCAAGCACTGTAAGGCAGCAACACTACCGCTGTGCCACCATGCCGCTAACTGTACCACCCATCAGACAGCACTGAATATGACATTGCTCAATGTTTAAATCACTTTCCGTTGTTTTTGCGGTTGTTCACAGTTGCATCACCCATTGTGATTCATGGGCTGTACAATCCTCATGTCACGAGCAGCTAAAGAAGTTGGATCTGTGTTTCATTTATTTATTTATTTATTTATTTATTTATTTATTTTATTTATTCCGAACAAGTAAAGACATTAAAGACAAAATCGAAATCATCAAACAATTGGACATTACAATCAATATTTACAAGCAATGAAAAGAACAAAAAGCAAATGTCCAATGTCCAACTCTGTGTCTGTACAAGCTCGAAAAGGAGTGAGAAGAAGAATAACTTATTAAATCTCACCCCTTTTCCCCAACACTTCTACCATATTTAAAAATCAATTAATTAATAATAATAATACTACCCCAGGCAATTTCCCATAATACCTACAGACATATATATACATACAACTATTATACACATACAAACTTCATATATGAAGTAACCAAACATAAGTAAACAATTGTAAAGCAATAGACAAACATGTTGTTTGGAGATGGAGTAGAATGCTGCTTTCCCTGCATTGGACCATTGGGGTTAGGTTTTGGTATTGTTCCTAAGGCCTACAGTAGATCCACTGGCCAGTGTGGTACTGTGCCACATAAAACAGTTACTCAGGCTTGGGAGAGGAAAGATCTGCGAAGGGTCCTGATTCAGATAAACACAAGCTGTGCCCACCCAAGATGCCAGCCTCAAGCAGGGCATTCGTTAGCTTTTCCACGACCCACTCCCTGGCCTGGTGTTCACACTCCAACTTGTGCTGACTGTATCTCCCTGGTTGGCATCTGATCTCCCCAGATAATGCCCTCTCACAAACGTTAAGTGACAGGGGAGATAACTGAGGCACTGACGCATTTGAAATGGTGACTTTCATGTAATCTTATTGTTCAAATTATTCTGCACTGTAAGCAATTCTACTTTAGATACAATTTCAATATTTAGTAGGGTAAAATTGGATCAATATCTTGGGAAGACATAGACTTATACAGTACGGAAACAGACCCTTCAGCCCAACTTGCCAATGCCGACCAACATGCCCCATCTACACTAGTCCCACTTGCCCACGTTTTGGTCCACATCTCTCGAAACTTTTCCTATCCATGTACCCATCCAAATGTCTTTTAAATGTTGTTATAGTCTGTCTCAACTACACCCTCTGGCAGCTCATTCCATACACCCACCACCCTCTGTGAAAATATTGCCCCTCGGGTTCTTATTAAAATCTTTCCCCTCGCACCTTAAACCCATGTCCTCTGGTTCTTGATTCCCCTAATCTGGTTAAAAGACTTTGAAGAAACAATGCCACATGATCAAGGTGACCACATCAGAGAATGTTTTTCTTTTTCAGAGGCTGACTCAATTCCAAATAGTTTTTGTTCGTTCATCCTTAGCCTATGTAGGGGCCACAAAGAAGTTAATCTGTAGTCCTTGACGTAATCATTAACCTGATCTTTTGCTGGTAAAGTGACCTTGTAAAATCTCAGGCTTGCAAAACTTGCTAACATGTTATTGCAACTCTTCAGTCAGTTCAGTGTAGTTTATTGTCACGTGTACCAAGTTACAGTGAAAAGCTTTTGTTGCGTGCTAACCAGTCAGCAGAAAGACAATACATGATTACAATCGATCCGTTTACAGTGTATAGATATATGATAGGGGAATAACGTTTAGTGCAAGGTAAAACCAGCAACGTCCGATCAAAGGTAGTCCGAGGGTCACCAATAAGGTAGATAGTAGTTCAGCGCTGATCCCTTGTTGTTAGTAGGAGGATTCAGTTGCCTGATCACAGCTGGGAAGGTTAATTGGTTTGATATCAAGTCAAGTCAAGTCAAGTTTATTTGTCACATACACATACGAAATGTGCAGTGAAATGAAAGTGGCAATGCTCGCGGACGTTTGTGCAAAAGACAAACAACCAATAAACACAATCATAACACACATATTCTTTTACATAATAAATAATGGAAGGAAAAACGATCAGTAGAGTTAGTCCCTGGTGAGATGGGCGTTTACAGTCCGAATGGCCTCTGGGCAGAAACTCCTTCTCAACCTCTCCGTTCTCACCGCATGGCAACGGAGGCGTTTGCCTGACCGTAGCAGCTGGAACAGTCCGTTGCAGGGGTGGAAGGGGTCTCTCATGATATTGTTAGTTCTGGAGTTGCACCTCCTGATGTATAGTTCCTGCAGGGGAGCAAGTGAAGTTCCCATAGTGCGTTCGGCCAAACGCACTACTCTCTGCAGACTGAAGAAGGGTCCCCACCCAAAACACGGAACGTCACCTATTCTTTCTCTCCAGAGATGCTGCCTGACCTACTGAGTTACTCCAGCATTTTGTGTCTTTAGCCAGCAACTATAGTAGTGTGTAGTTTGCGGTTATTTTCAGTTATTTGGCTGTTTGTAGTTTGTTTGTTTGTTTGCCTTTTTGCACAAAGTCCGTGAGCATTGCCACTTTTCATTTCACTGCACACATCTCGTATGTGTATGTGACAAATAAACTTAAATTAAGACATATTTGAGAGTGAAAGGCATCACAGCCAACCCAACTCTATCCTCATTTAAATGCTATAACATGTGTACATTTTACAACATGAATCAATGATGTCAAAGGAATCCAATGTCTTTCTTTCCCAGTTGTATTCAGCCCACATTGTTTGCCTCCTTTAGTTAAACGAGCCGGACAATGGTGCAAGATTTCAACAGCGTGCAATAGAATGTCAAACCCCGTTCTAAGGAACTTGTTTCAAACTTCTTCACATTACAGTGCAGAAGATATTTTCCTTTCCCTTCCTAACCCCGCCTGTCTTGATTTTGGAACCTTTCTTTGTTTCTTTATGAAGGTGCTTTAAGGAGATTCCTTTCAAAGATAGAAATGTCAGATAGACACAGAATGCTGGAGTATCTCAGCGGGACAAAAAGTTGTATTTCAATAGCCGAGATATTGGTAACAGAGAGGCCCCCTGGTAACAGGTGACGCTTGAGATAAGAATAAAAATTGGATATCTAAGGCCTAGGTTTTGTCGGGTATTAGATCAATGTCGACCATTGTACAGTGGATGTGTTCACTTGTTGCCCCTGACTGAATTAAGTTGCTTTTCTTCCCGCCTGAAGGGATGATAAATGGAGCCAAAGCGGCAGCAGAGATTGAACAGAAATATCTGACAACTTTTCTAAATTATATACAAAATGACCAGTGTACAATTTCAATCTCAATGTGAGGGTAACACTGACAAGGCTGGCATGGCTCATCCTTATTTGCCCTTGAATAATTTGCTAGGCCTCCTCTGGCCTTTATAACAAGAGGATTTCAGTATAGGAGTAAAGAGGTTCTTCTGCAGTTGTACAGGGCTCTGGTGAGACCACATCTGGAGTATTGTGTACAGTTCTGGTCTCCTAATTTGAGGAAGGACATTCTTGTGATTGAGGCAGTGCAGCGTAGGTTCACGAGATTGATCCCTGGGATGGCGGGACTGTCATATGAGGAAAGATTGAAAAGACTAGGCTTGTATTCACTGGAGGGGGATCTTATAGAAACATATAAAATTATAAAAGGACTGAACAAGCTAGATGCAGGAAAAATGTTCCCAATGTTGGGCGAGTCCAGAACCAGGGGCCACAGTCTTAGAATATTTAGACATTTAAGACTGAGCTGAGAAAAAACGTTTTCACGCAGAGAGTTGTGAATTTGTGGAATTCCCTGCCACAGAGGGCAGTGGAGGCCAAATCACTGGATGGATTTAAGAGAGAGTTAGATAGAGCTCAAGGGGCTGGTGGAGTCAAGGGATATGGGGAGACGGCAGGCACGGGTTATTGATTGGGGACAATCGGCCATGATCACAATGAATGGCGGTGCTGGTTCAAAGGGCCGAAGGGCCGAATGGCCATGTTTCTATGTTTCTATGCCTTGTCAGAAGACTGCTAAACCACATCAGTGATTCAAGCTGGAAAGGTATAGAGAAGATTTACGAGGATGTTGCCAGGACTAGAGGGTGTGAGCTACAGGGAGAGATTGAGCAGGCTGGGACTCTATTCCTTGGAGCGCAGGAGGATGAGGGGTGATCTTATAGAGGTGTACGAAATCATGAGAGGACTAGATCGGGTAGATGCACAGAGTCTCTTGCCCAGAGTAGGGGAATCGAGGACCAGTGGACGTGGGTTTGAGGTGAAGGGGAAAAGATTTAATAAGAATCTGAGGGGTAATTTTTTCGCACAAAGGATGGTGGACCAAATCTGCCAGGTGGGACGTGTAGCTGGAAAATGTTGGCCGGTGTGGGTAAGTTGGGCCGAAGGGCCTGTTTCCACGCTGTGTCACTCTATGGAGATACCAGAAATGCTGCTGGAGTTGCACTGAACACAGAGCACAAGATGTTCCCCTTCCATTGGTACAGAGCCCGAGTGCTCTCTCCAGTCCTGTACTGTGGAAAACAGCAAACTGAGAAACGCTGTGGAGATCGACTGTGGCCGCTTGCAATGACCCTGTGGTGAGGAAGTCGAGGGTCAATGTGACCTTGTCAGACTGTAGTCTGGGCACGAGGATGTGGTTGAAGGTCTTGCTGCAGAATGTCACATATCTCCGCGATCTCAGCCTCAGATGACTCCCTCCCTCGTCTGTAAACATGTTCGTTGGCAGAGCTCCAGCGATGGGATTGTGTCTATAGAGACTGCCTGGTGATATATGGATCTTCCCCGAATCACCTGTAATCCCAGTCGAAACCCTCCAGTAACAGCCGTCCCTCCACTGAAGCACCTGTGGAATTCAGTGTTCATGCGGTTTAACTGCTTGAGCAGAGACCGAGAGACCGTTCCGTGCTCGACTCAGCATGGACTTTGGGGGGGGTCTTTGAGTGGTCTGCAGTTAGCTCCAGGAGTGGCCATGATATCGGCAGCTCCTTGACGTGGAACGTTACTGGAAGTGTGCAGTCAAATTCTGCAACGGGAGCAATTTACTCCGGGTCAAATAGATTTTGCAGAGGAAACAGGAGAACAAATTAGAATTCGGACACGTGAGAATGGGGCAATGCTGTCGTTAAGCCTCAGCGGTGTGCACTGCACCCTGGAACCGAGTGGTGTCTGAGATGATCACTGATCTCAGCATTGACACCTTGATCATAGGGCACATCCTTGCTCGCCTCGGTGAGAGGAGCTTCTCAGCTTCATTGTCCAGAACATGAGAGATACTAGGTAAGATTTAATTTAAGCACCGGAGTGGAAGCCACCCATTCTCTGCATCAGTATAGTTGCACCGAATGCCCTATTCGGAGGCTGCTGAGTCACTTGCTCAGAGACGAGGGAACTGATGGATGTGCTGTTGTGATGTCATCGTTAATGCTGTTGCTCTCTGCAATGAGGGCAATGAGGGACGATAGAGAGGGGGAGGGGGGAGGGAGAGAAGAGGAGGGGAGAGACGATGAGAGAGGGAGAGGGAGCAGGAAGGGTAGAGGGAGAGGAAGAGGGGGTGATGGAGGAGAGAGAGGGGGATATGGGGAGAGGGAGTTGGTGAGCGAGGGGGAGCAGGAGATGGGGAGTAGGAGAGAGGGTGAGAGCGAGGGGGGGGGGAGAAGGAGAGGGGGGAGGGGTGCTGCATTGCTGTTTAGTGATTAAAACCTGTTTTACTTGTCACTGGTCAATTAGTTCAAAGGGACGATGATGAAATGATCAAGCAGCCTCACTAAATGTATTGCTTGAAGCTGAGAGGAATGATGGTGTGTGGGGAAACAACTGCAGACAAAATGTGTGGGTAGGAACTGCAGATGCTGGTTTACACTGGAAATAGACACTAAACGCTGGAGTAACTCAGCGGGTCAGCAACATCTCTGGAGAGAAGGGAATCCTTCTTCAGACCTTTTTCTCCAGATATACTGCCGGTCCCACTGAGTTACTCCAGCGTTTTGTGTCTATCTTCAAGGAATAATGATTTTTTTTCCATTAGGTGGGTGGGCAAACTTCCAAGATCTAGAAGCATGGATTTGCGGATACCGATTTACTAAAAAAAGACCTATGTTATCTGTACCCCCACATTTCTGCCTTACCAGAATGATTCAGGAGAGAACATATCTTGCCCTATTGTAACCAAACCCCTTACAAAGGAGCCATTAAAAATATTGTCTCTTTATATTGTATATAGAAACATAGAAACATAGAAAATAGGTGCAGGAGGAGGTCATTCGGCCCTTCGAACCAGCACCGCCATTCATTGTGATCATGGCCGATTGTCCCCAATCAATAACCCGTGCCTGCCATTTCCCCATATCCCTTGATTCCACTAGCCCCTAGAGCTCTATCTAACTCTCTCTTAAATCCATCCAGTGATATTGTATTTTTCCATTTGAAAATAACTGCCTCCCCTCAACTCCCATATACTATCTCTCAGTCAAATGGGAAGCATCCAGTAAGCTCACTGGCCATGAGCTGCCAGAGGAGGTGGTTGAGGCAAGGACTATAACCACTTTTAAAAGGCATTTGGACATGTACATGGATAGGACAGGTTTGGTGGGATATGGACCAAACGCGGGCAGGTGGGACTCGTGTAGCTGGGACATTGTTGGCCGGTGTGGGCAGGTTGGGCTGAAGGGCCTGTTTCCGCGCTGTATCACTCTGTGACTCCAGCACAAACTGAACAGAATAGGAGAAAAATACAGGAAAAAACAGGAGGTAAATCTAATCCTGAATTTTCACCAAAGCTGCGCTGTAACCGAGTTTTATAGGTGCGCCTGAAAATGGTGTGATGTTAAAATGGCTTAATTGTTTTCACCTGCCTGCAGGGTGACTTTACAACAAACCAACCACTCATCCACAGTGAGAACCATTGCTGAATTTTGCGATGGTATGGAATGGCACGGCATATCTGCTCCTCTAAAAGGTTGAAAACTAGACTGACTTCCAAAGTCCACAATCAGTTCATTGTTCTTACTGACATTAAGAGCCAGGTTATTGTGCTGGCACCATTTGGTCAGTCGGTCGATCTCACTTCTATACTCTGACTCGTCACCATCAGTGATACGCCCCACAACAGTGGTGTCGTCGGCGAACTTGATGATGGAGTTCGCACTATGTCCGGCTACACAGTCATGAGTATAGAGTGAGTACAGCAGGGGGCTGAGCACGCAGCCTTGAGGTGCTCCCGTGCTGATTGTTATCGAGGATGACACATTTCCACCAATACGGACAGACTGTGGTCTGCGGATGAGGAAGTCGAGGATCCAGTTGCAGAGGGATGCGCAGAGACCCAGTTCCGTGATCTTGATAAACAGCTTGGTGGGGAGCCTCTTTGGAGGTTGTAGTGTTTAATAGCCCGATTGTTGTTGGGAAGAAGCTGCTCCTGAACCTGGACGTTACCGTTTTCAGGCAGTCTGTCAGTCTGTCAAGGCTGTGTTGACAAGTTTATTGTGTGCAAATTGGCTGCTGCATTTCTGTCAGAGACATAGAAACATAGAAATTAGGTGCAGGAGCAGGCCATTCGGCCCTTCGAGCCTGCACCATTCACCATTCAATATGATCATGGCTGATCATCCAACTCAGTATCCCGTACCTGCCTTCTCTCCATACCCCCTGATCCCCCTTAGCCACAAGGGCCACATCTAACTCCCTCTTAAATATAGCCAATGAACTGTGTGGCCTCAACTACCCTCTGTGGCAGAGAGTTCCAGAGATTCACCACTCTCTGTGTGAAAAGACGGGTGGCCTTTTGGCATTCGAGCACTCCTGATGTTGTGTAAGGCACAATATAAAGATGTCTTTCTTTGAATTCATAGAGAAGTATGAATAGCTTCTCTTTTTTCGGTTTTTCATCAGTGTTGTCTCCCTTTTCTGGTGTGCCACAGAACTTTGTGGTGGTGACACAAAACAATTGCAGATGCTGCAATCTTGAGTAACTGCTGGGGTAACTCAACGGGTCGGGCAGCATCTGTGTAGGGAATGGGCAGGTGTCTTGAGTTGAGTTTATTGTCCCATGTACCGAGGTACAGTGAAAAGCTTTTGTTGCGTGCTAACCAGTCAGCGGAAAGACAATACATGATTACAATCAAGCCATTCGCGTGTACAGACACATGCCAAGGGAATAACGTTTAGTGCAAGGTAAAGTCCGATCAAAGATAGTCCGAGGGTCTCCAATGTGGTAGGTTGTAGTTCAGGGCTGCTTTCAGGTTGTGATAGAATGGTTCAGTTGCCTGATAACAGCTAACAGTGTTGCTCACTGGGCAGCTGTAACCTGTTATCTCAGTGACATTAGTAGTTGCTATACATGCGAGAGAGAGAGGTGATACTGTAGATAGGAACCGCATGCGCAGATTACTTGACAGCCCTATTGTTACTCCAAACGATGTCAGAGTTTGCAGGCTCATAACTTCTGATCTTTTTCAACTCCCACGGTTATGGGTTGCACACACGGTTGTCGGTCGGGAGAAATCTGAACAGCTGTCAGCACAGCAGCTGGCTCCATCCAATACACAATGAATTCTTTCAGAGGGAAGGTATATGCAGCCTCGTGGACCCAGATCCCACAGTAGGCAATGTCCATCCAAATACTTCTTGCCTTTCTTTCCTTGTGTTTCTTAGTCATAGAGTGATACAGTGTGGAAATAGGCCCTTCGGCCCAACTTGCCCACACCTGCCAACATGTTACACTGGTCCCACCTGCCTGCGTTTGGTCCATATCCCTCCAAACCTGTCCCTGTCTAACTGTTTCTTAAAAGTTGGGATAGTCCCGGCCTCAACTATATCCTGTGGCAGCTCGTTCCATACACCCAGCCCTGAACTGCCACCTTGGAGACCCTCGGACTATCTTTGATTGGCTTTGTGGAAAGGTTGCCTAAACATTTTCCCAGAAGGATGTTTTGGCATACGAATGGCTTGTTGAAAATTACCCCTCAGCTCCATTAGATCTTTCCACCTTCACCTTGAGTGTCCTCAGCTCCTCGAGCATCTGTGGCAAGAACTCTGTGGATCTACCCGTGATTCCTCTCATGGTTTTCACAGACCTCTGGAGATCACCCCTCATCCGGGCCAGGCGCATCTGTGGAAAAGATACCCAGCCTGATCAACCTCTCCCGTTTCACACCCTCTAGTGCTGGACATCCAATACATTTTCTCTGTATCCTTCCCAGCTTGCAGCATCTATGGAGAACATGGTGCCCATAGGTGACGTTTCACAGAGTGCTCACCAACGTCTTATAACTCATGCAACTTCTAGGCAGCATCTGTGACTGGAGAACATGGATCATTTGACGTTTCACAGAGTGCTCTCCCTCTCACGGGTCAGGCAGCATCTGTGGAGAACATGGATAGGTGACGTTTCACAGAGTAAGCACACTGGCTGGAAGGCTGGAGTAAGCATCTGTGGAGAACATGGATAGGTGACGTTTCACAGAGTGCTGGAGTAACTCAGCGGGTCAGGCCAGAACAACCAGGGCCGGCACACAGAGTGACCTCAGGAAGGGTGTGGAGCCCACAATGGGCCAGAGTGCTGGGCTCAGCGGTGTCAGGCAGATCTGTGAACATGGATAGGTGACGAGTGGGGAGTAAAGGAGCGGGTGCAGCATCTGTGGGAACTGGATAGGTGACGTTTCACAGAGGCTGGAGGAACTCAGCGGGTCAGGGCAACGGCTAAGGAAATGGGGAGTTACTTGAAAAGGGTTTGTGAGAGGCGCTGTTGCCTATTTCCTTAGCTCCATAGATGCTTGCAAGCTGGGTCAGGCAGTATCTGTGGAGAACATGGATAGGTGACGTTTCACAAAGTGCTGGAGTAACTCAGCGGGTCAGGCAGCATCTGTGGAGAACATGGATAGGTGACGTTTCACAGAGTGCTGGAGTAGCTCAGCGGGTCAGGCAGCATCTGTGGAGAACATGCATGGGTGATATTTTGGGTGAGAACCTTTCTTCGGGCTGAAAGATGGAGATGTGAGGTTGAAACTGGAGGCCAGAACAAACCAGGGCCGGCAACAGATGACCTCAGGAAGGGTGGAGCCACAATGGGCCATTGTTGGCTGGTGAAGATGCGCTAACAAGAGGGATACAAGGATGTGAACAGTGGAACTAGTAGGACGACTTAGAGGGGAGGGGAAGGGAACGGAAGGAATGGAGGAGTTACTTGAAATGTGAGAGACGCTGACTTGCAAGCTGCCCAAGTGAAATATGACATGGTGTTCCTCCAACATGCGTGTTTTGTTTTGGACACATGATATTGTGCCGAGGATAATTCTCAATGTAATGCAGCGAAAAAGCAGTGATGCAGCCTGCTGGGCTGCGAGTGAGACGAAATCCCCTCTCCCCGTAACCACCCTGCTGGGCTGGGTCTTGTTGCAGGAATCGCAAGCTGGGCATCAGAAGATAAATGCTGCCACTTAGATATCACACCCAGGGAGCAGGAGAGCGGAGCTGCAGCTGACAGCAGTGAACTGGAGCGGCTCTGTTGCTCTGCCTTCTCGCTGTGTGCTGCATCCTAGAGGCTGTAAATTGAGGGCACCTCCGCTTCTTTCCTAAAAGGGACAGAGGTTTGCGGCTGATAAATGGGCATGTCTGGGTCTGGGAATGGAATGTGCTTCTTGTCCGTATTAAATCAGACCGGGACTCTCTTCACAATGGGCCAGTTTGGAAAGTGTCTATAAAATATCCCAGCTAGTCCAGGCATGCAGCAAACGATTGCTGAACCGATTCATGGCTTGGCATTGAGAGTGAATGTCGACTCTGCTCAACGGTGGGCCGCTAAGTGTGGAGGCTCTGTGGATCCGTGCTCAGAATGGGACCACACGTCCTTCTTCCCGTGTGTGAGCTAGCTGAGTTAGCTGATTGCAAACTCAGCAACAGTGGAAGTGTTACAGTCCCTCTCTGTGTCCTTGAGCAGCAGAGTAGAAGCTTGAAAACAAATGAGTCAGGCTTCCTCATCCTGATTGCAGGGCCAGGAAGACATGAGGAATGCCAGTCCTCAAGGACAGCCTGGAATTCAATTGAACGTGACAATCATTGTTGCAACCGACCCAGGAGAAATATCACTGACGAATTGTCTGCTTATATTTTCCATTCTCTTCAATACCTGTCCTCCCTATATATATCTTTTTTTGTTGGTGAAGTTCAGAGATACAGCGCGGAAACAGGCCCTTCGGTCCACCAAGTCCACTCGGACCAGCGATCCCCGCACATTAATCTGACCCTGGGGCTGCCCGGCCCGTGACTGATCCGGCAAGGGTTAAAGGTCGGCACATGACGGAAAGGAAAATGATGTCATTCCTTCCAAATCCCAATCTGCCATGACCCAGTGGCAGGCAGGAGGTCAGGGGTATTACTTACCGACTCCGGTCAATACCATTAAGTGGCAATATCAATTTACAGCATATTTCTATTACTTAGTAACCCTCGTCACCCACTCCCATTATGAGCACTCTGGTCATCGTTTGAGCCACGGCGCTTCCTACCATTGCCATGGCCATTTGTCATAGGTACCTTCCCTTCCCCTTCATGTGGCTGAATGACAAGCAAAGTAGGGGGGGGTCATGGGGAGACGATTAAGAAATCGGAGGTGCAAAGGGATTTGGGAATGCTGGTGCAGGATTCCCAAAAAGTTAATTTACACGTCGAATTAGTAGTAAAGATGACAAGTGCAATGCTAGCATTGATTCCGAGAGGATTAGAATATAAAACCAGGGATATAATGTCGAGGCTTTATAACACACTGGTCAGGCTGCATTTAAAGTATTGTGAGCCGTTTTGGGACGCAAATCTGAGGAAGGATGTGCTGGCTCTGGAGAGGGTCCAGAGGAGCTTTACAAGAATTATTCCAGGAATGATTGAGTTAACATATGATGACGGTTTTTAACGACACTGGGCCTGTACTCGCTGGGGTTTGGAAGGATGAGGGGACCCCTCATTGAAACTTACCGAATAGTGAAAGGCCTGGATAGAGTGGATGTGGAGAGGATGTTTCCACTAGTGGGAGAGTCTAGGACTAGAGGGCACAGCCTCAGAATAAAAGGACGCACCTTTAGAATGGAGATGAGGAGGAATTTTTTTCTGTCCCTGTCTAACTGTTTCTTAAACATTGGGATAGTCCCAGCCTCAACTACCCCCTGTGGCAGCTTGTTCCATACACCCACCACCCTCTGTGTGAAAAGTTGCCCCTCAGATTCCTATTAAATCTTTTCCCCTTCACCTAAACCCATGTCCTCTGGTCCTCGATTCCCCTACTCTGGGCAAGAGAGACTCTGTGCATCTACCCGATCTATTCCTCTCATGATTTTGTACACCTCTATAAGATCTCCCCTCATCCTCCTGCGCTCCAAGGAATAGAGTCCCAGCCTGCTCAACCTCTCCCTGTAGCTCACACCCTCTAGTCCTGGCATCATGGAAAAGGGCGGAAACGTTAGTTATGGATAACTATATTCTCAAAGTAGATGTTTGTGTTGAGAGAGTTAGCTTAATTAGGTAAGAGAGTGTGAGGAGACTATTCTAGACTAGTCTATTTATGGACGTTAATAGGTAGATTTATTCAATACTTGCCAATGTGTAAGGTTCTCCTGCGTAAGGGTGTGGTCTGCCCATTAGATAGGAAGGTCTGAATCACAGTCAATATTTGGCTTCCCTCCACTGCATGTGGCTGAAGTGTTTACTGCTCTGTGATGTTCTGACTCAATCATATTACAGTTACCAGCTGAGCTCACTTCCACTTAAGGAATATGAAGGTCATGGAGGGTGGGAAGGAACTGCAGATGCTGGTTTACATCGACAATAGACACAGAGTGCTGGAGTAACTCAGCGGGACAGGCAGCATCTCTGGGGAGGGGGGGGGGGAAGGAATGGGTGATGTTTCGGGGCGCGACCCGTCTTCAGAATGCGGAAGAATTCCTTCTCTCATGAGATGCTCTCTGTCCCGCTGAGTTACTCCAGCTTTTTGTGTCAGGGATGCAGTTTTTGCAACTTTGTGGGCTTTGAATCCTGCCAGGTTTGCATAGCGCTGCGTTCAGTTCAGTTCTGGCTGCTTCACGGAGGATTCAGGAAGGAAATACCTGCCCTTGGAGGAACGGCAGAGGAAATCCACCAGATTGAGAAAAGCTTGATTTACGACAGCAGATTGCATAGACAAAACTTGTGTTTCCTTGAAATGGCAAAAGCTTAAAATGATTTGAGGTGCTGATAGGACGGGTAGAGGGGCGTTACTATTCACTGCCCTCCTGATTTTTGACGGTTCCTGTGCCTCGTTGTCACCTTCCCCATAGCTAACATTGTTCCATTCTACATTTCCTTGTACATTGTCTGCTTTGATATGTCGTTTTCACACCTTGCCCTTCCATATCTCAGTCTGAAGAAAGGTCTCGACCCAAAGTGTCACCCATTCCTTTTTGGTACAGTTACTATCACAACAGTCCTGTGCTCTATCACAGATCACAAACCTCCATTTTCCATTCTAGGTCCAAAATCGGCCTTTCCAATCCTAACACTTTCCCATGCGGAGATGGATGATTCTGTCATCCCAATGTGACTCCATCAGTTGGGTATCAGTCTTCTAAACCTCTGGATGTGGAGAGGATGTTTCCACTAGTCTGAGAGTCTGGAGAAAAGGAATAGGTGACGTTTCGGGTCGACACCCTTCTTCAGACTGAGAGTCAGGGGCGAGGGAAACGAGAGATATGAATATGAACAGAGAACAAATGAATGAAGGGTATGCACAAGGACAAATCAAAGCCAGCAACGATGATCAGGGAAAGGTAGAGCCCACAATGGTCCATTGTTGGCCGTGGAGATGGTGATAATGAGTAGATACCAACAGTGAAACTCAGCAGGGTCTCTACTCTTCATTTGCCCCTTCAGTCCCTCTTTAGGGGTCAAAAAGGCAAATGATATTATTTTGAATTACATGGAACATACAGGACAGGAACAGGGATCTGTTCAGACTGTATATGTCCCTCAAACCTCTTTCCACCGCTGCACTTTTCCTCATCACCATCTTGTTCTATTTCATTACCTCTCATGTGTTTATCCTGCTTGTATCTGTCTTTATAGCATACACATTTTAAGGTGAGGGGGGAAAGATTTAAAAGGAATTTTTTGTGTATGGGTGTATGGAATGAGCTGACGGAGGAGGTAGTTGAGGCAGGCACTATCATAACAGTTAAGAGGCTTTTGGGCAGGTATATGGATAGGATAGGTTTAGAGAGGGATATGGGCCAAGCACGGGCAAGTAGGACTAGTGTCGACGAGGCATGTTGGATTGAAGGGGCTGTTTCCACCCTGTGACTCTGTGACATACATTGACCTTACTGAAACTATTTTTTATCTTCCTGCATTCTCAAGACCTTTGTTCCACAGAGCCAAGGGCTTGATAAAACCTTATCTGTGCATGAATTGAAGATTTGGTGACTGGAGACCATCAAAATCTTCACTTTCACATTGCACGTAACTCCCTCTGGAGGAACTGTGCCATCTTTGCATGGTGCACCGTACATTGTAACACATTGTGAATTATACTTGAAGTGGCAGGGCCAATCCCTGTGGCCCTCAACTACACACACAATTTATATTAATAATTTAATATCAATGAAATTGCCCATCACAGGTACTGATCTCCCCACCATCGTAGGGATCTATCTATATGAGGCGCTGCTTCAAAGGCTACGATCAGCCAGAATAGGAGACACCTCGTCCACAATAGGTCTCAATGCTGGTACCTTCTCAGTTGTCTACTGTGCATTTGCCTAAACCAAAACCAAAATGGCTGCCAATATCGTCAAAGATCCACAGCATCCTACCATCAGATAGGAGTCTGAAAACCATGAGCACAAAGATCGAGAATACTCTGAAGAAGGGTCCCGACCCAAAACGCCACCTCTCCATGTTCTCCAGAGATGCTAGATGCAAAATTGGGACAGGCAGCATCTTCAGACTGCAAACAAGATACAAGATACAAGATACATTTAATTGTCATTTGGACCCCTTGAGGTCCAAACGAAATGCCGTTTCTGCAGCCATACATTACAAACAAATAGACCCAAGACACAACACAATTTACATAAACATCCATCACATTGCTGTGATGGAAGGCCAAATAAACTTATCTCTCCACTGCACTCTCCCCCCTCCCCCGATGTCAAAGTCAAAGCCCCCGGCTGGCGATGGCGATTGTCCCGCGGCCATTAAAGCCACGCCGGGTGATGCGAGGTCGCACACCGGGTCTTGGTGTTAGAGCCCCCGGCGTGCGCTCGCAGAGTCCCGCGGCCATTCCAAGCCGCGCGGGGCGGTGATGTCAGGCCCCGCTCCAGGAGCTCTTCCACCCCGCAACTTGGGCGGGGGAAGTCGCCGTTCTTTCTCTCCAGAGACGCTGCCTATCCTTCTGCATTTTATATTTCTCTTCAGTGTTAGCCACAACATCCGTGGTTCCTTCCTGCACATTTCCAGGGATGCTGCGTGACCCGCTGCGTTACTTCAGCATTTTGTGTCCTTTTTTGTACACGTGACCATAAACTAAACTCAAACTTTGATCATAAAGCGTTGGTTATAATCTTCCACTTTTTAAAATTCCCCTTTTCCCTTCACTTCCATTGATTGAGTTTGTATCTACGGAACTTGTGTGGGTAGCATGATATCAGCATGAGGTCCAGGTTGACCTCGTGTGGATCAAACATTCAAGATGTATTGGGAAGATGCATGTTAAGCAAGCCGCTGTACAACGAGTCATTCACAAGATACTGACTCCAAGGTTGTTCATCTCATTCTTAGCCCAAGATGTTTGTCAGATGCAGACACGTTACACAAAAGATTTTCCTTTCTTCTTTTTTTTCTTTTCTTTCTAGGGTCTTATTTCTTTTCTTTGCTTCCTTCTCTAATTCCTTCCCTAAGGGGTTCTCTTCTCCCAACACTTTCCTGCACCTTCACGATTCTTGCTTACTTTCCTTACTTCTTTTATTTCTATCTTTTTTAAAGCTCAAAAAATGAAGTGGTACAACATAATGTAATAAGATATATGCGATGTATTAATGTGATTTACTGTACTGCTAATAAAAATAAAATTTAAAAAAAAAAAGGCTAAATCTTGAGTTTACCATCCTCTAGACTACCAAAGAGACTCCTGGTGACTGTTATGTCTGCTCATAGAAACATAGAAAATAGGTGCAGGTGTAGGCCATTCAGCCCTTCGAGCCTGCACCATTCACCATTCAATATGATCATGGCTGATCATCCAACTCAGTATCCCATACCTGCCTTCTCTCCATACCCCCTGATCCCTTAAGCCACAAGGGCCACATCTAACTCCCTCTTAAATATAGCCAATGAACTGTGTGGCCTCAACTACCTTCTGTGGCAGAGAATTCCACAGATTCACCACTCTCTGTGTGAAAAAAATAATTATCTCGGTCCTAAAAGATTTCCCCCTTATCCTTAAACTGTGTGTGTGGCCCCTTGTTCTGGACTTCCCCAACATCGGGAACAATCTTCCTGCATCTAGCCTGTCCAACCCCTTAAGAATTTTGTAAGTTTCTATAAGATCCCCCCTCAATCTTGTAAATTCTAGCGATTACAAGCCGAGTCTATCCAGTCTCAAGTTTCTATCTTTCAGACTTTAACTCCTAAATTTAAACCTTATTTCCATGCTGACCTTTTAAATCGTACACTGACCTCCGCCTGTGAGACAGCATGGGGAAGACAGCTTACTTCTCCATTTTTGGGTCAAATGTTGAACATTACAACTCTCCCTAGATCATGTTTAGAAAGCTCTTCTCATTGTGGTTGGGGCGCTGAGTTTTAAACCAAAGGGAGGGTTCCTGTTTTTGGTGGTTCCGAGTTAGCTGATCTTGATCAGGGGGTCTGTCTTTGTTCTTCTCTCTCTCTCTCCATCTCCCTCTCATTCTCCCTCTCATTCTCTCCATCTCCCTCTCCCTCTCCTTCTCCCTCCCTTCCCTCTCCCCTTCCCCCTCTCCTTCTCTCCCTTCTCTCCCTCCCTCTCATTCTCTCCTTCCCTCTCTCCTTCCCCTCTCTCCTTCCCCCTCTCCTCTCTCTCCCTCCTTCTCTCCCTCCCTCTCCCTCTCCCCCTCCCCTCCCCCTCCCCCTCCCCCTCTCTCTTTTTTCCTTTCTCACTTATGAATGCTAGATTGCTTCTCTGTTATTTTCTGCAGGTAGTGGTTTGTTAGAAATGAAAAGCAATGGTTGGTGGCAGACTCCGTGATTACGACACTGCAGCAGAGATAACTGGGAGGAAGTGAGTGACTTCTGGGAACAGATTTATTATTACAGATATCTTTTGAGGGCACTGTGTGTAGGAAGGAACTGCAGATGCGGTATGAATATTGGCTTCTGTAACTTTAATAACCCTTGCTTTCCCTTACAATTCCGTATCTCTCGTTTCCCTCTCCCCTGACTCTCAGTCTGAAGAAGGGTCTCGACCAGAAACGTCACCCATTCCTTCTCTCCACAGATGCTGCCTGTCCCGCTGAGTTACTCCAGCATTTTGTGTCCATCTTTTAAGGACACTGTCCATCATGGGAGGAAATTGCTTTTAAAACATGGGGGGGGGGGGGGGGGGCCTGACATCCAGGACAGGGGTCGGCAACCTACGGCCATCATCCGGCTCGCAGGCGTATTTTTTTTCAATTCGTTTTCGAGACCTGGGAACTGCAGCCAGTCCCGTGGCACACAGGCAGCCTGAGAACTGACCCGTTTTGCCGAACCAACAGAGGGGGGGCCGAGATACCGGCTCGCTAAGTCGGCCTCGGAAGTCGGCTAAGAGAACGGATCTGCTGGTTTAGTTTAGTTTAGAGGTACAGCACAGAAACAGGCCCTTCGGCCCACCAAGTCCGCGTCACCCAGCGATCCCCGCACACTAACACTATCCTACACACACCAGAGACAATTTTACATTTATACCAGACCAATGAACCTGCAAACCTGTACATCTTTAGAGTGTGGGAGGAAACTGAAGATCTCAGAGAAAAACTACGCAGTCACAGGGAGAACGTAAGAACTCTGTACAGACAGCACCAGTGGCCGGGATCGAACCCGGGCCTCTGGCACTGCAAGGGATGTAAGGCAGCAACTCTACCCCTGCGCCACCGTGCCTAGGGGTTGTAAATAATTTCAAGAGGCACTTAAAAGCTGAAAAGGGTACAGGGATTACAAGTTAGCAACCCGCATTGCCATTTGCAACCTTTCGCCAAGAATGTTCACCAAGTCAAGTCAAGTCACATTTATTTATAGAGCACATTTAAAAAACAACTCTTGTTGGCCAAAGTGCTTTACATTTGTTATAAGAATAGTATAAACAAACAAACTACATACATATATACATATAGCCTTCACTCAGAGGACGTCAGGAAAAGCTTGGGAGTATAGATAAGTCTTTAGTCTTGACTTAAAGGAGTCGATGGAGGGGGCTGTTCGTTCTGATGGGAAGGGGGATGCTGCTGTTCCACAGTTTAGGAGTTGCAACCGCAAAGGCACTGAGCTTATGCCTAGACCGCGGGATATTCAGCAACCCCAAGTCGGCCGATCTGAGGGACCTGGAGGTGGAGTGGTGGGTGAGAAGACTTATTATGTAGGTGGGGGAAAGCCCATTGAGGGCTTTGTAGACATAGAGGAGGGTCTTGTAGTTTATACGGAACCGCACAGGGGGCCAGTGGAGCGAGGCCAGCATCGGGGTGATGTGGTCCCTCTTTCGGGTGCCCGTCAAGAGTCTCGCTGCCCTGCGGCGTTTTGGACCAGTTGCAGGCGGGACAGGGAAGATTGGCTGATGCCAGTGTAAAGGGAGTTGCAGTAATCTAGGCGGGAGGAGATGAATGTGTGGTTGATCATTTCCAGGTCATCAAAGTGGAGGAAGTGTTTTATTTTAGCTATCGTCCAAAGCTGGAAGAAGCTGGCTTTTACCACGGCATTGATTTGTTTGTCAAATTTCAGTGCTGAGGCACATTTTGACGTGTGGGGCTGTGGAGAGTGGACCTGCTCGCTGCCACTTACAGTGGTTCAGTTTAACGTAGAGAAGATCAAAACCTATGTGGAAGTGCAACACGCCCCTGATGATAGGAGCAGGAGAGTCTGCTCATGGAATGTGCTTCAAATAGCAGCAGCAGGGCTGAAAGCTTGAGACTATCCAAATAAGGCAGGGAGCTGGAGCACAGTTGACGGACAGTACACTGCCTAAAATACCAGGACCACAATAGGCCTCTGTATCCCGGCTCGCTGTGGAATGCCAAAAGAGAACAAGGACAACACTTTCCCTTCAACTGTGTTTACACTACAGGCAACAGCAGATAAACACATACCTGATCCAATCCGAGCGTGCAATTCCAAAGTACTCAAATCATTTCTCCTTCATTTAATCTTGCCGTGCATGACTTTTGATCATTGAATCGAGAAAATAATCTAATCTTGAATCATGCCTGCTCAATTTCTTGGAGTAACTCAGCGGGTCAGGCAGCATCTGCGGAGAACATGGATAGGTGACGTTTCACAGAGTGCTGGAGTAACTCAGCAGGCCAGGCAGCATCTGTGGAGAACATGGATAGGTGATGTTTCACAGAGTGCTGGAGTAACTCAGCGGGTCAGGCAGCATCTGTGGAGAACACGGATAGGTGACGTTTCACAGAGTGCTGGAGTAACTCAGTCAGGGGTGAGAACATGGATAGGTGACGTTTCACAGAGTGCTGGAGTAACTCAGCGGGTCAGGCAGCATCTGTGGAGAACATGGATAGGTGACGTTTCACACAGTGCTGGAGTAACTCAGCGGGTCAGGCAGCATCTGTGGAGAACATGGATAGGTGACGTTTCACAGAGTGCTGGAGTAACTCAGCGCGTCAGGCAGCATCTGTGGAGAACATGGATAGGTGACGTTTCACAGAGTGCTGGAGTAACTCAGCGGGTCAGGCAGCATCTGTGGAGAACATGGATAGGTGATGTTTCACAGAGTGCTGGAGTAACTGAGTGGGTCAGGCAGCATCTGTGGAGAACATGGATAGGTGACGTTTCACAGTGCTGGAGTAACTCAGCGTGTCAGGCAGCATCTGTGGCGAGAAGGAACGGGTTACGTTTTGGGTTTAGACCATTCTTCAGACTGAGAGTCAGGGGGGAGGGAAACGAGAGATGTAGATGGTGATGTAGAGAGATATAGAACAGATGAATGAAAGATATGCAAAAAAGTAATAATGATAATGGATACAGGCCATTGTTAGCTGTGTGCCAGGTGAGAATGAGTATAGACAATGAGACTCAACAAGACCACTTTGAAGCTGGTACGACGAGTGGAGGAGGAACAGAGAGAGAGAGAGGGGGATGCAGGGGTTACTTGACGTTAGAGAAGAAGAGGAAGTTGCTAGGGTTCCTGGTCTTCACCCCTCTCCAGTTTCTGGCCAGCACCGCCATTCAATATGATTATAGACAATAGACAATTTGAATTAGTGACCCTTGCTTACTTTGACATTTATAAGTTCTGAAGAACATATCGCCGATTTAAAATCAGGGTTTCTTTTGTTCTTGCTCGGCTGCCCAGTCGCTAATGTTTTCAACGATGATGAATGATGGTTAGGTTTGGACAGGTTTAGAGGGATATGGGCCAAAAGCAGGCAGGTGGTACTAGTGTAGATGGGGCATGTTGGTCGGTGTGGGCAAGGTGGCCTGTTTCCACCTTGTGTGACTCAATGATTTTCTTTCATTCAAATTGAACTGCATAGCACAGAAAACCCTTGCACAACCCAGTCCAAATTCTTGGCCATTGAGATATTTTTCTGAGGGAATTACAATCAACATGCATTGAATTTGTGTTGTCAACAAAATAGAGAGAGTACAGAGGAGATTTACTAGAATGTTGCCTGGGTTTCAGCAACTAAGTTACAGAGAAAGGTTGAACAAGTTAGGGCTTTATTCTTTGGAGCGCAGAAGGTTAAGGGGGGACTTGATAGAGATTTTTAAAATGATGAGAGGGATAGACAGAGTTGACGTGGAAAAGCTTTTCCCACTGAGAGTCGGGAAGATTCAAACAAGGGGACATGACTTGAGAATTAAGGGACTGAAGTTTAGGGGTAACATGAGGGGGAACTTCTTTACTCAGAGAGTGGTGGCTGTGTGGAATGAGCTTCCAGTGAAGGTGGTGGAGGCAGGTTCATTTTTTATCATTTAAAAATAAATTGGATAGTTATATGGACGGGAAAGGAATGGAGGGTTATGGTCTGAGTGCAGGTAGATGGGACTAGGGGAGAATACGTGTTCGGCACGGACTAGAAGGGTCGAGATGGCCTGTTTCCGTGCTGTAATTGTTATATGTTATATGTTATATGCATGGAAAGCACTTACCCCAAACTATACTGTGAGAGTGTTTCAATCTAATCCTTTCTTTTGCTTCTTTGCAGGATTTTGATCGGGGCACCTCAGGCCCGGGCCCAATCGCAACAACATGCAAACCGCACTGGAGGACTCTTTGCCTGCCCGATAATAACAGAAGACGATGACTGTAATCAAGTCAACATTGATAATGATGGTCAGAGCCTTTCCCTTATCCCCTTTTGTATCAAACTCCTCCTCACCCATTTTAGAAAAAAATAAGTGCAGGAGTAGTCCATTCGGCCCTTCGAGCCAGCACCGCCATTCAATATGATTATAGACAATAGACAATTTGAATTAGTGACCCTTGCTTACTTTGACATTTGTAAGTTCTGAAGAACATATCACCGATTTAAAATCAGGATCTGATTAACAGACGATCGGGGCTGACACGTTATGCATTCCTCTGTCTGTTCCAGTTGACCTGCAACGGGAGAGCAAAGAAAACCAATGGCTGGGGGTGACGGTCAAAAGCCAAGGAGTTGGAGGGAAGATTGTGGTGAGTTGACAATGTAAAGCCAAGGGGCTCGGAGGGATTATACAAAAATAAAATGTCTCCGCCTGAAGACACAGTGTGGACGGGCGAACTATGCTTGTGAACAGCTGTGCACTAGTAACTGATCGGACATGGAGCTATTGCGTTCAAAATCAATTTAATCCTGACATTTTTCCTCAATTATTCAAGGATGGAGTCAGCAGTGATGGTTTGAAATTTTTCAGAAGGTTATTGAACCTTTCACTAGGAAGGATCTTACAATTGAACTTGGTATCAGGCTGGTTGTTGTCATTTAGCAGTTGCCTTGGGAGATGCAGGGAGATTGCACAAGGGGGTTAGAGTCAAGTTACTTCATGGGGAAGCTTCTTGGCTAGAAATGTGGAACTGACAGTTTCAGGGGGCAGCCTCAGTAGGAAGGAGAACACTGCAAGGAATGGATAGTCTATTTAAAACAATGTGCAGGAAGGAACTGCAGAGGCTGGTTTACATCGAAGATAGACACAAAATACTCGCTAGAATTTAGGAGATTGAGGAGGGATCTTATAGAAACTTACAAAATTCTTAAGGGGTTGGACAGGCTAGATGCAGGAAGATTGTTCCCGATGTTGGGGAAGTCCAGAACAAGGGGCCACACACACAGTTTAAGGATAAGGGGGAAATCTTTTAGGACCGAGATGAGATAATTATTTTTCACACAGAGAGTGGTGAATCTCTTAAGGGATTGGACAGGCTAGATGCAGGAAGATTGTTCCCGATGTTGGGGAAGTCCAGAACTAGGGGTCACACAGTTTAAGGATAAGGGGGAAATCTTTTAGGAACGAGATGAGAAAAACATTTTTCACACAGAGAGTGGTGAATCTCTTAAGGGGTTGGACAGGCTAGATGCAGGAAGATTGTTCCCGATGTTGGGGAAGTCCAGAACAAGGGGTCACAGTTTAAGGATAAGGGGAAATCCTTTAGGACCGAGATGAGGAAAACATTTTTCACACAGAGAGTGGTGAATCTGTGGAATTCTCTGCCACAGAAGGTAGTTGAGGCCACACAGTTCATTGGCTATATTTAAGAGGGAGTTAGATGTGGCCCTTGTGGCTAAAGGATCAGGGGGTATGGAGAGAAGGCAGGTACAGGATACTGAGTTGGATGATCAGCCATGATCATATTGAATGGCGGTGCAGGCTCGAAGGGCTGAATGGCCTCTACTCCTGCACCTATGTATCTATGTATCTAAAATGCTGAGTGACGTTTCGGGTCGAGAAGGGTCTCGATTCTCATTCCTTCTACCCAGAGATGCTGCCTGTCCCGCTGAGTTACTCCAGCAGTTTGTGTCCATCTTCGATTTAAAACAATTGTTCAACTCCTGGGGTCCATTTTAGACTAAAAGTTACTGAGCCTGAGGGAACACTAACACAAGAATGATAGTTGGCCGAGGTGATCCAGGGATAACCTCTGCCCTGTTATTAATTCAGCTCCAGTGTTAGGCTGTCTCCTCCACCGCCCAGTTTCCCCTGACAAAGTTGTCAGGCGGTGCCGTTTCAGCAAAAGGCCAACGGAAATCAAATCACAAATCTGTTGAGAGTAATCATTTTCCTTTGAAACTGCTTGAACTTGAAAGGAAGCCTTGATGAACGATCACAAGACTGCAGAGAAAATAGATGAGGAAAATCTCATCTCAAAAAGGCACGCAGCTATTTATGGCAGCCTCATCACAGAATCAGTGTAAAGCTTATCCCATGACCAGATGGTTGTGGGTTCAAATCCCAGTCTCGTCTGTGACTTCAATGTTCCCATCACTGCATGGTTGAGATGTAAGTGAGCACCGTTAAATGACATTACTTTCATGTTATTTCGCTGCAAGGTCACCCTGTACTGGTTGGTTGGCTGCACATCAGCATTAAATGCCTTTTGCCTTCGCTGAAACCATCTCGCGGCTGGGGATCAATGAGGTTGGCCGTTGGACAAGAACAAAAATAAAGACAGGGCAAACAGTGGATGTAAACACTCATGTAAATCCGTGACTGCAAGGATCCTACGTCGAATGGATTGGACATCCAGACTAGCTACCACGAGTTAGTAACACTCAGCACGAAACAGAATTAACTAGTTTGAAGAAGAAGAACTCAGCGGGTCAGGCAGCATCTATGGAGCTAAGGAAATAGGCAACGTTTCGGGCCGAAACCCGTAAGGGTTTTGGCCTGAAACGTTGCCTATTTCCAGAAGGATTTCGGCCCGAAACGTTGCCTACTTCCTTAGCTCCATAGATGCTGCTGAACCATAACTGAGTGGGTCAGGCAGCATCTGTGGAGAACATGGATAGGTGACGTTTCACAGAGTGCTGGAGTAACTCAGCGGGTCAAGCAGCATCTGTGGAGAACATGGATAGGTGACGTTTCACAGAGTGCTGGAGTAACTCAGCGGGTCAGGCAGCATCTATGGAGAACATGGATAGGTGACGTTTCACAGAGTGCTGGAGTAACTCAGCGGGTCAGGCAGCATCTGTGGAGAACATGGATAGGTGACGTTTCACAGAGTGCTGGAGTAACTCAGCGGGTCAGGCAGCATCTGTGGAGAACATGGATAGGTGACGTTTTCACAGAGTGCTGGAGTAACTCAGCGGGTCAGGCAGCATCTGTGGAGAACATGGATAGGTGACGTTTCACAGAGTGCTGGAGTAACTCAGCGGGTCAGGCAGCATCTGTGGAGAACATGGATAGGTGACGTTTCACAGAGTGCTGGAGTAACTCAGCGGGTGCAGCAGCATCTATGTGGAGCTAAGGAAATAGGTAACGTTTCGGGTCGAAACCCTTCCGGGTTTCGGCCCGAAACTTTGCCTATTTCCAGAAGGGTTTCGGCCCGAAACGTTGCCTATTTCCTTCGCTCCATAGATGCTGCTGCACCCGCTGAGTTTCTCCAGCATTTTTGTCTACCTTCGATTTTCCAGCATCTGCAGTTCCTTCTTAAACACCTTGAATTGTACATAATCATGAAAGGAATAGATCGGGTAGATGCACAGAGTCTCGTGCCCAGAGTAGGTGAATCAAGGACCAGAGGACATGGGTTTAAGGTGAAGGGGATAATCTGAGGGGTAACCTATTCACACAGAGGGTGGTGGGTGTATGGAACGAGCTGCCAGAGGAGGTAGTTGAGGCTGGGACTATCCCAACAATTAGGAAACAGTTAGACAGGTAAGTCAAGTCAAGTCAAGTTTATTTGTCACATACACATACGAGATGTGCAGTGAAATGAAAGTGGCAATGCTCGCGGACTTTTGTGCAAAAGACAAACAACAAAACAACCAAACAAATTATGAACACAATCATAACACACATATTCTTTTACATAATAAATAATAGAAGGAAAAACGTTCTGTAGAGTTAGTCCCTGGTGAGAAAGGCGTTTACAGTCCGAATTGCCTCTGGGAAGAAACTCCCTTCTCAACCTCTCCGTTCTCACTGCATGGCAACGGAGGCGTTTGCCTGACCGTAGCGGCTGGAACAGTCCGTTGCAGGGGTGGAAGAGGTCTCTCATGATTTTGTTTGCTCTGGAGTTGAATTGCGGTGCTGACTCGAAGGGCCAAATGGCCTACACCTGCACCTATTGTCTATTGAATATAGGCCAAATGCAGGCAGGAGGGACTATTGTAGCTGGGACATGTTGGCCGGTGTGGGCAAGTTGGGCCGAAGGGCCTGTTTCCACGCTGTATCGCTCTATGACTCTATGATACCATTCAGGATCGAGCAGGCAGGGTGGTCTTTATTGTTAGAGAAACCAGGAGTTAGGTTAAGCCAGAAGTGAGTTTGGGTAACTGGGGAAATATTGCGTCCAAAACTATTGTGTCCAACTCCAAAAATACCAGTTAGAAGGTTGGGAGGGACTTCTTTAACCCAAGGGGGTGCAAACATAGAACGTGCCCTCAGGTGGAGTGGGTGAGTGGAATAGTGGGGCCTGCATATAGACAACTGCATGATGGAGGATGGAGAGAGTGTGCAAGAGGAGCTCCAGTGGAGCATACAGTAAATATGGAGTAGAACCGACCAGTTGGGCCAAATGTTCATGTCATAGGAGCAGAATTAGGCCATTCAGCCCATTCAGCTTTCTCCGCCATTCTATCGAGGCTGATCAATCTTTCCCTCTCAATCCCTTTCCCCAGCCGCCTTCCCATAACCCATACCAATCAAGAATCTGTCAAACTCCGCCTTAAAAATACCCACTGACTTGTGGCCTCCACAGCCGTCTGTGGCAATGAATTCCACAGATTCACCGCCCTCTGACTGAAGAAATTCCACCTTGTCTCCTTTCTAAAGGAACATCCTTTAATTCTGAGGCTGTGCCCTCTGGTCCTAGACTCTCCCACCAGTGGAAACATCCTCTCCACATCCACTCTATCCAGGCCTTTCACTATTCGGTACGTTTCAATGAGGTGGCCCCCCTCATCCTTCTAAACACCAGCGAGTACAGGCCCAGTGCCGTCAAACGCTCATCGTATGTTAAACCCACTCATTCCTGGGATCATTCTGGTAAACCTCCCCTGGACCCTCTCCAGAGCCAGCACATCCATCCTCAGATACAGGGCCTAAAATTGCTCACAATGCTTCCAATGTGATCTAGCCAGTGCCATGTAAAGCCTCAGCGTTACATCTCTGTTTTTCTATGGCGCTTTGCGCTACGTAAGTTCCACGTGAACGTGCGATGTTGCTTGCAGACATGTGCCCATCGCTATGAGGTGAGGCAGCGCGTGGACCAGCTGGCAGAAACCCGGGACATGATTGGCCGTTGCTACGTGCTGAACCAGGACTTGAAGGTCAAGGACGAGTTGGATGGTGGCGACTGGAAGTTCTGCGAAGGCCGCACGCAGGGCCACCAGCGGTTCGGCTACTGCCAGCAGGGAATCGCCGCCGGCTTCACGCCAGACGACAACTACATCTTATTTGGCGCCCCGGGCACATACAACTGGAAAGGTCAGTCACTTCCAATGTTGTGTGAGAGGGGAACAGGCCGTGGCAACCAGGAGCATAACACTAGTGGTTGGTGAGGGTGTCACCCACTCATCCTGTGAGTCATTACGGGATCACTGCACGGACACTGAGCTATCTATAGTTCCAGTCGTAATTCCTCTTGTGACCACAGACATGCTGCACCATTTCTTTCAGCTCCAAGGCGAGGAGATGGGCGGTCTGCTCCCCCCTTCCGATGCCCCAGACATGTGCGGCACTCTCCATCGCTGCAGTCTGGGTGTTTGGCACCTCTCTGCCCCTCCCCCCCCCCCCCCCAGCGGTTAATAGTGTGAGCAGCCATCAGCTCTGAAAGCATATTGCTAGCTATTTGGAGACGTTTTTCTAGTTGTGTGTGGGCAGCTTTACTCAGCTAGTTGTACTCCACTCCTGACAGCAGGCATAAGACTGTAGCATAGAGCTGCCCACTTTATTGTGAGGGGCTTGTGCGCCTGCTTCTACTCTCCATCTCCTTGCTCCGTACCTGAAGTTCAGGGAGCTGCTTCATCCAACTCCTTCCCACGACTTCATCCTCCCCAGAACACAGGCTCGGCCTCTCCAGCAACAGATATTACTCAGACTGCACCATGGTAACAGGCTGCTTGCCGTTTGTGCTCCCAAACATGTTCACAGTCCGTTCTTCCACGGATACCTGGCTCCATGGAAACATGCCGACAGCCAAATTCCACTGGGCCCAAACTGTTTCCACTTCTCTAGAAGCGTAGCAGATCAGGTGACAGACCGAGTGAAGAATTGGCTCAGTGTCCTTTCACCTTTGAGGTTTTGGTATGGATCCAACTCAAACCGGTGACGGAGAAAATCAACGGCACACACTAAATGCTGGAGTAACTCAGCGGGACAGGCAGCGTCTCTGGAGAGAAGGAATGGGTGACGTTCGGATCAAGATTGAGGAAGGGTCTCGCCCCGAAACGTCACCCATTCCTTCTCTCCAGAGACGCTGCCTGTCCCGCTGAGTTCCTCCAGCATTTAGTGTCTTATCAGTGGAGAAAATCACCTCTCTCACTGACGCCAGTGAGGTTGCCGCCATTTTGATGTTAGTCCCCGTGTGTCTACAACTATTGCACTGGGCGTCTCACTCGGAGAGGCTGCGAGAATGGGGTAGTGAGGGGAACAGCAAGAAGCCACGTGCAGAACGGGATGCTTTTCTGTGCTCGGGGTTTAAGATGCATCTTTGCATCGTGTACTCAACACCCAGTCTGAGGCCACCACTATTCCTCCTCCCCCCTCAATTGGATCCTTCACCATTGCAAACGCAAACTTGTACTTGAAAAGGACAGATCCGGTTCTGTTTAACAGCTGACAAGGACTTGCCACATGTTCAGATCCGCAATACACAGCAAGATACGCACAAGCTGCCACTGAGTGGCTGTCACTCCTGCTGAGTTCGATCAGAGAAGACCCGTGTGGAGGGATGGGGGTGGCCATGTACATTCCAGTCATTTATCCCCAAACCTTGTTCCTGACTCACACAGAAGTCACCTTTCATAGTCCCGCAGCTGAGCCATTATGTTCTAAAGTCACGTTTTGCCACGTTTGTTGTCAGGCAAGAATTTTAAATACGTAGAAACATAGACAATAAGTGCCGGAGTAGAGGCCATTCGGCCCTTCGAGCCTGCACCATTCGCCATTCAATATGATCATGGCTGATCATCCAACTCAGTGTCCCGTACCTGCCTTCTCTCCATACCCCCTGATCCCTTTAGCCACAAGGGCCACATCTAACTCCCTCTTAAATATAGCCAATGAACTGTGTGGCCTCAACTACCTTCTGTGGCAGAGAGTTCCAGAGATTCACCACTCTATAAGTTTCTATAAGATCCCCCCTCAATCTCCTAAATTCTGGCGAGGAACATCTAATGCTGTGGTACACAAAATTGCTGGAGAAACTCAGCGGGTGCAGCAGCATCTATGGAGCGAAGGAAATAGGCGACGTTTCGGGCCGAAACCCTTCTTCAGACCCGAAATCCTGAAGAAAATAGGCAACGTTTCGGGCCAAAACCCTTCTTCAGACCCGAAATCCTGAAGGAAATAGGCAACAGTAGCAGAGCCATTGGGACTCCTGAGAGCTCCTGGGATGATGGCCCCACACCCTCAATCATTTTGCTGTAGGCCAGTGAGGTTGAGTCCAATCAAGATACAAGATACAAGATACAAGATACATTTAATTGTCATTTGGACCCCTTGAGGTCCAAACGAAATGCCGTTTCTGCAGCCATACATTACAAACACATAGACCCAAGACACAACATAATTTACATAAACATCCATCACATTGCTGTGATGGAAGGCCAAATAAACTTATCTCTCCACCACTGCACCCCCCCCCCCCCCCCCCCCCCCCATGTCAGAGTCAAAGTCCCTCTCAACACCTTCTCTCACCCATCTTCGATCTCATAGAAACATAGAAACATAGAAACATAGAAATTAGGTACAGGAGTAGGCCATTCGGCCCTTCGAGCCTGCACCGCCATTTAATATGATCATGGCTGATCATCCAACTCAGTATCCCGTATCTGCCTTCTCTCCATACCCTCTGATCCCCTTGGCCACAAGGGCCACATCTAACTCCCTCTTAAATATAGCCAATGAACTGGCCTCAACTACCCTCTGTGGCAGAGAGTTCCAGAGATTCACCACTCTCTGTGTGAAAAAAGTTCTCCTCATCTCGGTTTTAAAGGATTTCCCCCTTATCTCCATGTTGAACCTGCAGGGTCGTGAGGAACTCAGCATTTGGTCAAAGGTAAGTCTCCATTCCTTGGTCCATGGTCCAGTCCTTGATTGCCTTCCTGCCAAGTTGGCCGAGTCTTGAGCTCAGCCCCTGTGTCCTCTCTCTTTACCCAGTGTGGATTAGGTGGCACAGACTTGCGTGAGGTGCGAGACGGGACCAGCTCGTTACCCAGCTCCCAAGCTGGCCAGTGTGAAGTCTGGAGGATGATTGCAAGTGTGAAGTTCGCTCACGGTTGTTCTTGCTTCATTTACCTCCCAATATTTTTAGGTAATGTCCGGGCAGAATTGTACAGTCACCATATGGTCCACATGGGTATCTATGACGACGGACCATACGAAGTGGGTGATGAAAGAAAGCTGGAGGCTAAGCTGGTTCCTGTACCTGCCCATAGCTACTTAGGTAGGATACTTGTCTAGTGCAGACAGAGAGCAGTGACTGGAGCCAATCCAACAAGGCTGAGGATTCCATTTAGTATCCCACCCAGAAACGCCACCAAAATATAACCTGCTTCAGGTTACCAAGGACGTTTTGGTTTGACTTGTTCCCCTTTTGGTTTTGCATTTCACGAGCAAGTCCACTGTGATGTGTGAAAGTCACATCATGGTTGCCTCCAGGGCTACGTTAGTCCTGCACTGGCATTATCGCATGGCATTGCAGTGTAAAGGGCTTGGCTCTGCTCGATGGTGCCCAGTCAGTGCCCGCGCCTGGCACCAGACACATCATGGCCACATCATGCCGAGATTGCTCCATAACATTGACTCCGTTAGCAATGACCCTTGACAGTGTCCACTGAACGAGTTCCAGCTTGTCGTGAAATGCAAAGCGTTGCCCTCTCGACACAAACCCACTCTATGATTTACGATTTGTGTTACCATTTAATCCAGAGGAATCCTCAGTTGCTTGCCCAGTCACCCCCCTCTGCTCTGCGCTTCCTTCTCGATTCTAACTCATCTTCTTCTTTCCCCCCCCCCACCCCCTCTCCCATTCCCTGCCCATCTCGAACGCACAGGTTTAATATTTCTGTCAACAACCAGTAGTTCAGACCCTGATCAGCTGGTTTACAAGACACCGGACCCTGCTGAGAAAGCAGCCAGAAGCCCTCATGACGTAACCCAACATAGTTACTTAGGTTTGTAACTGAGCATGTGCCAGGAGTAGTGTGCAGCCATTCCCTTGTGTCTTTATCTGTGTCCAAACATTCTGTGTGGGGGAAGGGGAACGAAAAACAACGTGTCGTGTTTCCTTTCAGAGGCTCCCTGTTCCTTTTGATGGTCACATGAATGTCACTGCTTCCTGTTGGTTGGGGTCCTTGACAACTACTCACGTGGGCCTTTGGTTAATGGTGATCCCGACTCTAAGTAGGAAAATACAATAGGAATAGTCCTAACAACTTCTTTGTCACAGGGCAGATAGATTATCAGCTAGGTAGAAGATGGAGGACAAAATGAGTTGAAAAGTGAGAGCGGAAATAGCAGACAGGAATAGAAAATGCCTCCAGAGGTCTTGGATAATGTTCTGATTGCTACCATCCAGAACAACAGAAAAACACCAAGTGGACTCGCTCTCAGTACTAAGATAGATACAACACGCTGGAGTAACTCAGCGGGATAGGCACTATCTCTGGAGGGAAGGAAGGGTGACGTTTCGGGTCGAGACCCTTCTACAGACTGGCCTCGACCCGAAATGTCACCCATACCCTCTCTCCAGGGATGCTGCCTGTCCCGCTGAGTTACTCCAACACTTTGTGTCCATCTTTGGTTTAAACCAGCATCTGCAGTTCCTTCCCACACATCTCACTCAGCCCTGGTCTTTTTAGTTAAATGACAATTATCCACTGAGGAGATGAATCTGAGTAGACACAGCTTGGAGCAACTTTCCCGAATGGTGATAAGGTTGATCATCAGAACAACTGCAGCCCCCATGGCAGGCTATTGCAAAGAATCAGGGGGAGAGCGTTGACCCTGGATGTACTTATGTGCAAGGAAGCTGTCTTGTTAAACGTGACATTGTTGATATTCAAGGCACCATATGGAAGCAGTGATGTTGTGTGTGAGATGTGTGCATGGTCCACAACATCACACTGTTGAATTGACTTCAAGCAAGCTATCATGATCCCAGCTCAGGAATGTATGTGTACTAGTTGGAAGTTTGCCCAGTCGAAAACGGCTTCACTCAATTCTGGTAGTCCATTACACAGTTGGCTGACAGAGAGTATGGCTGCCTGCCATTGTGCCTGCAAGGAGTGCTTCCGATTATCCTGCATGCAATGACACCAGAATGTTTCAGTTAACTGCTGACAATACTGAAACCTGGTGTCGTCCACATGGAAAGGGTGAGTGTAAGAAATGAACGTACGAACGGGGTTTCCAAGGTTGGTCGCTTGAGATATATCTCAAATGTTGGAGAATTACTTTGAAAGATTCCCAACTCGATGTGTCAAATTCAGCTTCCACGTGTGAAGGGAATTCAGAATCACTGAGAATCTCTGCTGCAGATTTACAGTGAGATTTGCAAGAACCTCCTATTTCCCCTCAAGCTTTGAATGGGGTACAAACTCAAACCCAGTACATCTGAATGAAATTCCACAGACACTTGTGGAAATCCAATGCTGACTGGATTAGACCATTAGACAGGAGCAGAATGAGGCCATTCGGCCCATCGAGTCTACTACGCCATTCCATCATGGTTGATCTATTTTCCCCTCTCAACCCCATTCTCCTGCCTGCTCCCGTTAACCTTTGACGCCCTTACTAATCAAGAAGCTATCAATCTCCGCATTAAAAATATCCAATGACTTGGCCTCCACAGTCATAGGTGGCAATAAATACCACAGATTCACCATTCACAGATTGAAGAGGGTGAAAGTGTCACCAAAGGGCACAATGAGACACATCCAAGGCATGTTTCTGAAATATCCAAGATTATATTTCAAGGGACCAAGCGTTTTCTAAATTGGGAACGATGAGTAAAGTGCACCCAGTCCATGCGGACGGTGATAATCTGCTTGTGCTTAGTTCTTGTGATTCACTGTCAGTGGCATGTTGGTGCGTGTTGCATGTTTCAGCTAGCTTTCTGTGTTACTCGGATACTTGTCATGTCATTACCCGGTCTCTGGTTCCACCCTCTTTCCATGGGCTTAAACCCCCCGCACTGACCACCTCCTCTCCCTCTCATTTTGTTCGATTGTGGGCTCATGGCGTGCCCCAGCTCCCCACCAACCACCAACCTCCACATTGCGATGGTCCCGGGTTCCAGCCCCTGCTGCCGCCGCTCAATGAGTTAATCATTGGAAGCCAAGCCTCCCGAGACCCCTTCAGCTTCCTGAGACCCCAGCAGAACAAGCTGGAGGGCTGCACTTCATCAATGACACCATTCTGGATGCCCCATGGGTCCAGATGCCTGACTAGGCCTACAGTCTCACACGAATAATGAGTGGCCCCTTCCGAGAAGGTGTCATCTGGAGATCAGTCGACCAGCACGAGGGGGGGGAGCAAAAAAAACCAGGGGGGGTTCAAATGTTAAACGGCCGATTATTTTCATTCCCCGTTCTAATCAGAGTGATTGGATTTGGGTTTGATGCCCTTGAAAGAGGCGGTTGGTGAAGCTAAGGGATTGGATGACTCTGAATAGCTCTTGCCCTCTTGTTGGCCAGCACAGTTCCATCTCCACACTTCATGCCTAATATTTCCATTGACCAGTTCGTAGCTATCTGTTTGCCTGGCGCAGGAGCAAGACATTCCATTCTTCAAAACAGCTGCCAGCTTGCTTGAGTTGGGCAAATAATCACCGTAACAGCAAAAATAAAACCATCTGCTTCACTCAATTAACGTCCAGCCTTCATTGTACTAGCCTTTCGACATCTTGGACAGATGCTGAATGCCTGAGATGCTCCATCATTTTCCAGCACATCCTTTCACAAGCCTCACAGCTTCAAGCCAGCACACCATTTTGTGTCTTGCATGGTTTGGGGAACTGGAGAGTTGGCACTTGCACACGAGCATCGAGTGTTTCTGACTTTGTACATAACCCAACCCCGGCATCTTGAAGATTGCTTCACACTCAAGCAACTGTGGGAATCTCTTGTAGAGAAAAGATCAGAACACCACTTTAATGGAATAAGTTAATCTCAAACTCGCTGGCATAGATCGCGTTAACGTTGAATGATCCTATTTGCTACATGAGTCTGAGGGCTGCCATTTGTGAACACCAATGGGAATTCTGCAGCTCTCCACTCAAAGCTTCAGGGAGCATTATTGTCCTTGTGGGAGCTCGTGATGAGTTCTAGCCACTGAATCCTCTGGAGCAGATCCAATTCACTCCAGATATTTAGCTGATGAATTTTGTACTTTTAATCATTACATTGTGTATGTGAATCTCTATTTTCAAGGCACTTTTACCAATGTTTCTGGATGTAAGAGAATAAGCAGGTTGAGCAAGTGCATATTTCATATTCATTTTGGACATTTAGTTTTCTAGTTTTCCAACAAGTCCTGACCTTGGTGTGGCTGGATATGAACCTGTCTCAACCACTCTAATGTCAAGGCTTGGAACTCCAGTGTTATTTTAAGAACATCATTTATCACTGAGGTTGGTGGTGGGGGTGGATTTACAGGCACACCAATGATTTTCCGGCACCCTTTGGTTCCAGAGCCTTTCTGGATTATCCGTTTTGCAGGAATGTTCCGCCTATGCCGCCGAGGGGCCAAGATACCGGCCTGTAAAGTCGGCCTCGGAAGTCGGCTATGGGAACGGATCTGCCGGCTCCAGCCGGGCCGGAGTTCCAGAGCCCCGGCCGCAGGGGGCAGTTTCGGCCCGCTGATCGGCCGCGGAAGTCCCGATGAGGTTGAGATTGGCCGCCTCCCCCGGCCTGGGCACCACATTTTCAGGGGGACTTCCAGGAGGGATTTCAAGGGCGCTCTCGGAATGAGGTCGAGATTGGTCACCTCTCCCGGCCTGGGCACAAAGTATAGAAGTTGGGAGGTCATGTTGCAGTTGTATAAGATGTTGGTGAGGCCGCATTTAGAATATTGTGTTCACTTCTGGGCACCATGTTATAGGAAAGATGTTGTCAAGTTTGAAAGGGTTCAGAGAAGATTTACGAGGATGTTGCCAGGACTAGAGGGTGTGAGCTACAGGGAGAGGTTGAGCAGGCTGGGTCTCTATTCCTTGGAGCGCAGGAGGAATGAGGGGTGATCTTATAGAGGTGTACAAAATCATGAGAGGAATAGATCGGGTAGATGCACAGAGTCTCTTGCCCAGAGTAGGGGAATCGAGGACCAGAGGACATGGGTTCAAGGTGAAGGGGAAAAGATTTAATAGGAATCTGAGGGGTAACTTTTTCACACAAAGGGTGGTGGGTGTATGGAACGAGCTGCCAGAGGAGGTAGTTGGGGCTGGGACTATACTCCGTATGGACATCACGTAGTCACAATAGAGCCCGGGTCTCTGGTGCTGTAAGGCAGCAACTCTACCGCTGTGCCACAGTACCGCCCAATTAGCTGGATCACCTCCAGAGACTTTTTCCTCGTCCACTGTCCATCCCGACGTCTCAAACACAGTATTGTGGGTGCACTAGAGCTGCGAGGTCTCAATGGTTCAATGGTTCTTTATTATCGCATGTGCCAAGAGACAGTTCAGCAAGTTGTCACCCATACACAAGCACAATCCCAGATTTAATGCCGAATGTATCGGAACAGCAAGAGTCGCCAGGTTTTGGCGCCATTTTCAAAGGCCCAGCTGCAGCTGGCCACAAAGGCCCGTTGCAACCGTCGCCTCCGTCCTGTTTACTCTGGTGGGACGATTAAGAGGACAGACCCTCAGGATGGGAGTGAGATCATTCGGCAGATGCTGGGGTCAATGGAGCTAACAAGACCAGGATGGGATAGGTTATTTTTAGATGAAAGTATCAAAGGACGTAGTTGAAGGCAGATACATGAGGCTAAGTCAGTGTTGTGCCCTGGTCTAAGGCAATGGTGCAGGTTCAGCTGGCTGCCAGGCCTCCTCTCCTTCCCATCTGTAATGGTGACCACTAACACCTGACATCCGCTACTGTAGGGGATTTCTCTGGTCCACTGTGAGTGAGCATTTATTTTGCAGGGGCTAAAATACAAAGCAGAAATTCTATAAGGTAGACAAAAGTGCTGGAGAAACTCAGCGGGTGCAGCAGCATCTATGGAGCAAAGTTAAATAAGCAATGTTTCAGGCCGAACCCCTTCTTCAGATATTGGTCAGATCGCATTTGGAGTATTGTGAGCAGTTTTGGGCCCCATACATGAGGAAGGATGTGCCGGCTCTGGAGAGTGTCCACAGGAGGTTTACAAGAATGATCCCAGGAATGAGTGGGTTAACACAAGATGAGTGTTTCAAATTCTGGCCTCTTGAGTATCGCTGATTTTAGTAGCCTGGACTTTAATATTCTCCCACAGTCCCCGATGCTCTCTGCCACTGGAAATTCTCATGCTCCAAATCCCATCTCTTTCAACAGTCCTTTCATCGCCTAATTCGAACATTTCCCTCTGTGTCCCGGCACTATATTTCATTTTAGAATATTCCTGTGAAATGCATCAGGCCATTTTACCACATTAAATGCATGGAGTTGATGGGCCGTGGGTCGAGATTACTTATCCAGACCTTTTTTCTGAAAGCCTCTTTTACGCCCCAGTAAATGACCCACAAAGTGCGTTTGATAAAAGCACATTATCAAAGTGCATTTGATAAAGCACATTTGACAGCACATTTCTTAAAGAAGAGCACACTCTGGTCTCCTGAGAGTGAATGTGTTCTGTAATGGGCTGTCAAACCCAGCTTGGTTTAATCATAAAGAAAAAGTCTTGCTAATGTAATGAGTATATATAGATGCAATATAACTGCCTATATTTTACGACAGGTTAAAAGAAGGCTCCCTTCTTGAATATATTTGAATAAATAACATCCAGAAAGCAGACAAAAAATAACCCATGTAGAGACTACTTTCAGACTGAAGAAAGGTCCCGACCCAAAACGTTACCAATTCATGTTCTCCAGAGATATTGCCTGACCCGCTGAGTTACTCCAGCACTTTAGTTGTGGACTTTTGTGCAGCAAAATGGACAATTCAACTATTGCCACCAAACTGTTTGCGGTGAATCTCACCAAACATTTGTTTCGGGTAAATAGGATAACCGAACAAAGGTCCTGATATTTCGTGAAGAAGGGAATGAGCAATTGGGAGCAATCTGCCATTTTGAATTAAAATGGCTGCTTCATCTCATGAGATTGCACCTTGTGAATCCAACCTTCTTCATTTGTTGCATACAGTCGAACTGCAGGGCTCAGAGTTGCAGTAGTCAATTCATTCTTTCAAATGAAAGGGTTACTTGTGCTACTGAATTTGTTGGCTGCCATTTTGACTTGGTTTTATGCAACTAATGCACACTTGTGGAAAGAATATTTTTTGATATTGAATTTAACTGCATCTACAATAACATATCCATTTATCTGGAGAGATGGGCCTTGTGCTTATATACAACCTGCCTTATAGGATTTGGAACTAGACATACAAATTAAACCACACTTGGAGTACTGCATTCAGTTCCAGTCGCCCAGCTAAAGGAAGGATGTCATTAAGTAGGAAAAGATGCTATAATTTAGTTTAGTTTAGTTTAGAGATACAGCGCGGAAAGAGGCCCTTCAGCCCACTGAGTCTGTGCCGACCAGCGATCCCCGCACATTTACACTATCCCACACAGACTCGGGGCCATTTACAGAAGCCAATTAACCTACAAACCTGTACGTCTTTGGAGTGTGGGAGGAAACCGGAGCACCCGGAGAAAACCCACGCCAGTCACGGGGAGAACGTGCAAACTCCGTACAGACAGCACCCGTAGTCAGGATCGAACCCGCTGTGAGGCAGTAACTCTACCGCTGCGCCACCGTGCCGGCCTTGTGAAGCCAATCTCAACCTTGTTCTAAGCTGTTCAGTCAGGGGCCGTGCAACCGCCCAGAGCCACTGTGATGGCAGTAGGCATTGCTGCACTCCTGGACTAAGGCGAGAAGGATGGAGTCTTATCTTGGCGGATTGGCTGGGATTTCTCCCCATGGCCACATTGCCTGTCATCGCCCACTATCCAGTTTGAGGTGAATAGAACGAGTCAGCAGAGGACCAAGTGTAAAACGTGCACACTGATATCCCTCAGCAGCTAAGGAAGGAAATGTACACATTGGAGCTGGGAAGTGCTGAAGGGTGGGACAGTAATTCTATTCATTTCCTGCTGCGCTACCTAAATGAGTGCCATGGGCCCCCTTTCACAAATGGCAGTGTGGGTGGTGGCTGGAAGCCCAGAGCAGGAGTGGTGGAACAGGGAATAAACAGCAGTGGAGGCTGAGACTCTCATGCTGTGGGGTCCTGTGCACAGGATTACTCTGGGTGCACTGAGGAATTACTTAAAGGTTGAGCAGGATGACCCTTATCAGTATTTTCTTAAACAATGCGGGTGAAGAGAATGGAGGTTTTATTGAGATGATATTTTAGTTTTGAGATACAGCGCGGAAACAGGCCCTTCGGCCCACCGAGTACGCACCGACCAGCGATCCCCGCACACTAACACTATCCTACACACACTAGGGACACTTTACATTTACACCAAGCCAATTAACCTACAAACCTGTACGTCTTTGGAGTGTGGGAGGAAACCGGAGCACCCAGAGAAAACCCACGTGGAGAACGTACAAACTCCGCGCAGGCAGCACCCATAGTCAGGATGGAACCCGGGTCTCTGGCGCCGTGAGGCAGCGACTCTACCGCTGCGCCACCGTGACGCCCCTCCTCTCTCTTCCTCCTCGTGTCAAAACCGATCAAGATTCCACGAGCTTTATCCCAGAGATCCATGCGTGGGTTGGGTAATTGGCTGCTGTGAATTGCCCCAAGCGTGTGGGTGACGGGAAGAATCTAGGGAAGGTGATGAGAATGTGGGGAGAGTAACATGGAATTGGTATCAGATCAGAGTAAATGGGTGGCTGTGTTTGACAGACTCAATTGAGAACAGTCCTGAACTCCTATCTACCTCATTGGAGACCCTCGGACGATCTTTAATCGGACTTCACTGGACTTTGTCTTGCACTAAACGTTATGCCCTTTATCCTGTATCTGTACACTGTGGACGGCTCGATTATAATCATATGTAGTCTTTCCACTGACTGGATAGCACGCAACAAAAAGCTTTTCACCGTACCTCGGTACATGGAAGCCTGAAGCAATCCTTGAGTTTGTGAACTTCTTGGATATCTGTAATGGAATTTTGTGACTCTTCCCTTGGAGTGTCAAAGTCATGTGTTCATCAGGGAATGAGGGAATGATTGCGGTGTAGGAGGAGGCCAATCGGCCCGTGGAGTCCTTGCTAGTCCCTTGGCTTCTCCTCAGTAGCCTTGCAAATGATTCCTCACCGTATGTTTATCCAATTCCCTCTTGAAGGCCACAATGGAACTAGTCTCCACGACACCTGCAGACACAAGTGTTTGCTCGTTTGCTGTTGCCCCATAGTATCGGTGAATAACTGATCATGCACCAAGTTATGGATAGGACTTCCCTTTTTGTTCAATTGTTTAATTGTGCCAACCTATTCACAGCAAGTGTTAAGAGGCGTCATCAGGTCTGTCTTCGTTCCAGCTCTTCGATGAATGTATTTCAACCGTCTCCAGGTCTTCCCACGTGAGCAGATAAGATGACCAATTTCCAGTATAGATTTTGCAACAATTTTTCTGCTTCTATTGTCTTTAAATTGTTCACGAAAATGAATTGCGGGAGAAATCCTGAAAATTTCACATCAAATGACATTAGACCTGCAAGGGCCTATATCTATACCTATCAATGCAGGCTCTCTTTCCACTGACATGTTTAATGGTACTTTATTGTTACCACATGTACTGAGGCAGTGTACAAGAGTTGCCAGGTTGGGCGCCATTTTCAAGTCCCAGTTGTTGTAAGACTTCACAGAGTTGTTAACGAGGCGATGGAGGCCCGTTGTCCTGGTGGCGTTACAGGGTCGGCCTTGCCAAGCGTAGCCGTGGTGTCCTCCACCGCTCTGTGTCCGCTCCCTCGACCTCTTGGAGCGGCTCCTGTTCTAACCGAGCCCCAGGCTGCAGCAGGGCCTCCAGTGACCATCTCCACCGGAGTGGAACGGCAGCATTTATCAAATGTGTTCCTTGTCAACGTTGCAGGTTGTTTTATCCCCAACATGACCTCTCGAATCTTTACAAACTAATATTACTGGTTGTGGTTTATCTTCTGTGTCTGTGGATTCATAAGGAGTGGAACAGAGTGGTGGAAACCTCTTCAGATAGACTTACGTCCTGCTTGCAAAACCAGGACTGATCTGGAAGATAATGCCTCTGTAGCAATTTATTTGAAGACATCTAGGCCATCAATGCACTTTCCAGTGTAGCCCAGATTACTGAGTCACTGATTGCTTGAGTCTGAGTTGGTTCCAGTGGCAACCAATCCAAATAACCAAGCACAACATCACGGCCTCCTGCACTCAGAACCGCAAACTATTTCCATCACAGAACACTTTTAAAAAGTTGGTATTTTGGCCATCGAATGCTTTCAACTTTCTCAGAGCAACTTTAACCTGATCGCTGCCTCCGTCCTACCCACCTCTCAACCCCGCACCAAACCCTTCAAGAAAATGATGCAGTTAGGAGCAGCACTGAGCCGGATATTACCCTCCAGTAAAGTGAATGGAGAGTGACATTGTGCAAAATGGCCGATGGAGCCAATCCCAAAATGGTTGGCCCCGGTGTTTGAGCCCAAAATTGTTTGACACTCTGATATCTGTGTTTCTAACAAATAGTTGCTCAATATGCTGGCTCAGGTAACGTGCCTGAAACGTTTTGCACCATACAATATAACATGGTCCATACTAAAGTCCTGAGCAATGCTTAATCAAGGTTATTAAAATAAATGACTCTACCTCCCCCTCACCCCCCCCCCCCCCCCCCCCCCGACCACACCTAACTAACCCCCCTCCCCCAGGGTCCGCTACGCCTGGTGCTCTGTTTCTTTCATTCCTTGCATGTTAACCAAGTCTGCCATCTCCGCCATCCCCGTTTGCGTTCCTGAACTGCTCGTACTTCTTGCAGGGTTCTCTGTAGATTCAGGTAAAGGGCTCATTCGGCAGAACGAGTTGAGCGTTGTCTCGGGGGCACCGAGAGCCAACCACACTGGGGCAGTGGTGATCCTGAGGAAAGAAGGTGTCAACAGACTGGCACCCGAGCACATCTTGTGGGGAGAGGAGCTGGGCTCATCGTATGGCTATGCAGTCGCCACAGTGGATCTCAACAGTGATGGGTGAGTGCAAGCACATCAACTTCCTTATTCTTTTTTAGTTTAGTTTGGTTTAAGAGATACAGTGCGGAAACAGGCCCTTCGGCCCACCGAGTCCACGCCGACCAGCGATCCCCGCACACTAACATTCTACACACACTAGGGACAGTTTACATTGATACCAAGCCAATTTACCTACAAACCTGTACGTTTTTGGAGTGTGGGAGGAAACCGAAGATCTCGGAGAAAACCCACACAGGTCACGGGGAAGACGTACAAGCTCTGTAAGATAACGCCCGTGGTCGGGATGGGTCTCCGGCGCCGAGAGTGCTGTACGGCAGCAACTCTACCGCTGCGCCACTGTGCCGTCTCTCGGAGATAGACACAAAATGCTGGAGTAACTCAGCGGGACAGGCAGCATCTATGAAGAGAAGGATTGGGTGACGCTTCGGGTAGAGATCCTTCTTCAGACTGGGAGTCAGGGGAGAAGGAGACACAGAGATAAAGAATGGTAAGGTGTGAAAATAAGACATCAAAGGAGATAAAGGTCAAGGAACATATAGAATAGATCATTGTTAGCTAGGAGGTGAAAACGAAGAATACAGAGATAAGATTAAATCAGGGGGACAGTAAGACTGGTGGGAGAACTAGGAAGGGGGGATAGAGAGAGAGAGAGAAAGCAAGGGCTATTTGAAGTTAGAGAAGTCAATGTTCATACCGCTGGGGTGTAAGCTGCCCAAGCGAAATATAAGGTGCCGTTCCTCCATTTTGCGCTGGGCCTCACTCTGACAGTGGAGGAGGCCCAGGACAGAAAGGTCAGTGTGGGAATGGGAGGGGGAGTTAAAGTGTTTGTCAACCAGGAGATCAGGTAGGTTAAGGCGGACTGAGCGGAGGTGTTCAGCGAAACGATCGCCGAGCCTGCGCTTGGTCTCGCCGATGTACTGGAGTTGACACCTGGAACAGCGGATACAGCAGATGAGGTTGGAGGAGGTGCAAGTCACCTGAAAAGACTGTCAGGGTCCTTGGATGGAGTCGAGGGAGGAGGTATAGGGACAGGTGTAGCATCTCCTGCGGTTGCAGAGGAAGGTACCTGGGGAGGGGGTGGTTTGGGTGGGAAGGGAGTTAACCAGGGAGTTGCGGAGGGAACGGTCTCTGCGGAAGGTGGAAAGGGGTGGAGATGGGAAGTGGTGGGATCCCGTTGGAGGTGCAGGAATTTCAGAGGGTCATGTATTGTATGCGACGGCTGATGGGGTGGAAGGTGAGGAATAGGGGGACTCTGTCTTTGTTGCGATGGGGGGGGAAGGGAGCAAAGGCGGAGCTGCGGGGTACCGAGGAGCCACATGTGAGGGCCTCATCAATGATGGGTGAGGGGAACCCCCGTTCTCTCAAGAATGAGGAATTAATTATTCATATTCCATGTGCAGACTTATGTATTGACCCTACACCCTCTCAAAACCCACTCTACCCCCAATACCACGTGCCCTAATTTTGCCCACTAATCTCCTATGTGGGACATTATCAAATGCTTTCTGAAAGTCCAGGTACATGACATCCACTGGCTCTCCCTTGTCCATTTTCCTAGTTACATCTTCAAAAGATTAGTCAAGCATGATTTATCCTTCGTAAATCCATGCTGACTCGGAACGATCCTGTTACTGCTATCCAAATGTTCGGCTATTTCATCCTTTATAATTGACTCCAGCATCTTCCCCACCACTGATGTCTGGCTGGTTACACAAAAAAGCTGGAGGAACTCAGCGGGTGCAGCAGCATCTATGGAGCGAAGGAAATAGGCAACGTTTCGGACCGAAACCCTTCTTCAGACCCGAAATCCTGAAGGAAATAGGCAACGTTTTGGGCCGAAACCCTTCCGGGTTTCGGCCCGAAACGTTGCCTATTTCCTTTGCTCCATAGATGCTGCTGCACCCGCTGAGTTTCTCCAGCTTTTTTCGTGTAACCTTCGATTCTCCAGCATCTGCAGTTCCTTCTTAAACACTGATGTCTGGCTAACTGGTCTATAATTCCCTGTTTTCTCACTCCCGCCTTTCTTAAAAAGTGGGATAACATTAGCCACCCTCAGCTACAAGTTAATTCCACCGCTGTTGGGCGGAGTGTAGCCTCGGGAAAGGTCAGCGTGCTCATCGGCAACTCATCTGACGGCGTGTAGTAATTGACCCGGCTTTGCAGGTGGATGGACCTTGTGGTCGGCGCTCCGTACTTTTTCGATCGGAAGGAAGAGATTGGAGGTGCCGTGTACGTCTACATTAACCAGGCCGGCAGGTTGAATCGAGTCAGCTGCATCCGACTCAATGGGACCAAGGACTCCTTGTTTGGGCTGGCTGTGGCTAACATTGGGGACATCAATCAAGATGGTTTTGGAGGTAGGTCCGTGCTGTCCACGAGCAAATCATTCACGGGGAAGGAGAGCGCGATGGTTCCATGCTTTCTTTATTATCACGTGTGCCAAGGTGCAGTGAAATGTATTTTGCATTCAGCTAAGCAAGACAATCCCCAGGTTAGTACACAATGTACCACGACCACGGATGAACACGGAGGGGAGGCTGGCTGGACTATGGTGCCATCCTCACCTTGGTGCCATTTATGTTATGTTGTGTCGTGGACTTTCTGTGTTTGTGCTTTTTTTTAATTCAATTTCAATTTTATTTTTAATATGTTTTATTATTTATTTATTATTTATTTATTTTTTTGTGATTTTTTTTTTATGATACTGCCTGTAAGGGAAATTCATTTCGTTGTCTCAAATTGAGACAATGACAATAAATTTGAATACAATAAAATACAATACAAAGTACAAACAGACCATTGGGTCTATATGCCATCTTGGCACCATTTCCCAGTCCCACCTACAGTTGGCCACAAAGGCGCATTGCAGCCGTCCTCTCCATTTTGTTTGTCCTGCGAACCGTCGTCCCTCTCCTCGCCCGGCCCTCTCCAGCCCTTGTTATGGAGTGGGCATCTCCATCTGCCCACCTTGATGGCGCGTTGGGTAAGACCACCCCTGGTTCTTCTTGCCAGCCCTTTGTCTGGCGTCCACCGCCATTGTGTAATAAGATTGGACATCAACGATTTGGATGAGAACATACAGGGCAAGATTAGCACGTTTGCTGATGGGTTCTTTTGCTGATAGTGAAGATGGTTGTGAACGATTGCAGCAGGATCTGGATCGATTGGCCAGGTGGGTGGAGGAATGGTTGATGGAATTTAATACAGAGAAGTGTGTGAGGTGATGCATTTTTGGACGTCGAACAAGGGCAGGACCTACACAGTGAATGGTCGGCCTCTGGGTAGTGTTGTAGAGCAGAGGGATCTAGGAGTACAGGTGCATGGTTCCTTGAAGGTGGAGTCGCAGGTAGATAAGGTGGTCAAAAAGGCTTTTGGCACTTTGGCCTTCATCAGTCAGAGTATTGAGTATAGAAGTTGGGAGGTCATGTTGCAGTTGTATAAGACGTTGGTGAGACCGCATTTAGAATATTGTGTTCAGTTCTGGAGTAGAGGAATAGATTGGGTAGATGCACAGAGTCTTTTGCCCAGAGTAGGGGACAGAAGACCAGAGAACATAGGTTCAAGGTGAAGGGGAAAAGATTTAATAGGAATCCGAGGGATAACTTTTTCACACAAAGGGTGATGGGTGTATTGAAGAAGCTGCCAGAGGAGGTAGTTGTGGCTGGGACTATCCCATCCTTTAAGAAAGAGTTAGGTAGGTACATGGATAGGACAGGTTTGGAGGGATATGGACCAAGCGCAGGCAGGTAGGACTAGTGTAGCTGGGACATTGTTGGCTGGTGTGGGCAACTTGGGCTGAAGGGCCTGTTTCCACATTGTATCACTCTATGACTTGATGACATTCTAGTGTAATTTGCTGAAACATTCAGGAATACAAATAACCAGTAACAGTCCTGGTGCGGGGAGCTTTGTAACTTTGTCAGTGCCCTTTATGTAGTGACTATTTGTATACCTCATGTATAATTCACTGTGACTTGTCACACATGACAATAAATATTCAAGTCAATTCAATTCAGTAAAGGTAACCCTAACTAAAGCCCTTCATGACTCATTGGGCAAACAGGAGTAAGCTGCCGGCCTGTGATTCAGATTCAGATTCAGATTCAATTTTAATTGTCATTGTCAGTGTACAGTACAGAGACAACGAAATGCATTGTCCACACCCTGAGCTTGTGGCGATAGCTGTACCAACCTAGGGTGCTAATGGGTGGAAGGATCGAGAGCCAACCCTGGCATCTCTTGCAAGCTGTGCCAACAATTTGCAAGTTGGTGACCTGTCAGGATTTGGTGTATATAACGGGATGGTTGATTAAATAGGTATCAGCACAAATATTTATAACCTTTATATAACCTGAAATTCCCATGTTGGGAAAACAGAACTAGCACCTTAAATGGAGGGGTGCAATGTCTTGCGTACGGGAGAGAAAGCAATAGGTTCTACCTTATTTTATGACATTTCCCGTATAGAGCAGTGTTTAAGCCGGTCCCATTTGCTGGGTCACTTAGTGAGAAAGTGCGCCATCTGGTGTGATGGGGATTGCCAGCCGCTGCAGTAAGCTCAGGACAGGATCAGATTCCAACCGCCCCGCCACTCTCTCCGACGGACCCCTTGCACTCCGACAGCCCTCCTCACTCTTGCGGAGCAGGGTCCCGCCGATGTCCGCGGTGGGCGAGCCAGGCCTACTGGAGGGCTTGGCCATGCACACCGGGAACACGCCCAACGCTCACTGCTTTCACCATAAGCCAGCAAGGGGATGGCACTCAGCACACCACGGGGAAGGATCAGTGCAGAAAATGCAGGACTAAACTTTGCTGGATGTTTTTACTAGTTATCAACACAAGAATCTAATTGAGGCCAATCGGGTGCTGGGATACTGATTAAACATGAGGCCATTCAGGCCCCGCCCCCAGCCTGTTCCACCAGTCATAGAGTAATAAAGTATGGAAACAGGCCCTTCGGCCCAACTTGCCCACACCGGCCAACATGTCCCATCTACACTAGTCCCACCTGCCTGCGTTTGGTCCATATCCCTCCAAACCTGTCCTATCCATGTACCTGTCTAACTGTTTCTTATACGTTGGGATAGTCCCAGTCTCAACTACCTCCTCTGGCAGCTCGTTCCATACACCCACCACCCTCTGTGTGAAAAAGTTACCCCTCAGATTCCTATTCAATCTTTCCCCTTAATTCTCTGTCCTCTGGTCCTCGATTCCCCTACTCTGGGCAAGAGACTCTGTGCATCTACCCAATCTATTCCTCTCATGATTTTGTGCACCTCTGCAAGATCACCCCTCATCCTCCTGCGCTCCATGGAATAGAGACCCAGCCTGCTCAACCTCTCCCTGTAGTTCACACCCTCTAGTCCTGGCAACATCCTCGTAAATCTTCTCTGTACCCTTTCCAACTTGACAACATCTTTCCTATAACACGGTGCCCAGAACTTTTATTTAGCGAATGCAAAGTCCTTTAGCCAAGCAGTTGCCTCTTGATCTGCTGTATGAAGGGTGACAAGTCCTCCTTTGAGTCTTTGTTGAGGGCATGCTTCAATGATGTGTTGCATTGTTTGCTGCTCTCCACAAGCACACCGTGGGGTTGGACTGCTGCCCCATTTGTGAAGGCTGGCCAAGCAGCGGCCATGTCCAGTCCTGAATCTATTCAGCGTTGTCCACTGCTTCCTTGGGAGATTGGTGTCAGGGACAGGTAGGGTGGGGTCTGACATCAGATGTTTATTTGGGTCGCCCTTGGACTCCCATTCCTTTTTCCAAGCTGATTGAGAACTGAACTGAACACAATACTCCAAATGCGGCCTCACCAGTGTCGCATACAACTGCAATATGACCTCCCAACTTCTAAGCAGAGGTGTTTCTGAACACTCTTGATTGGAAGGGCTCTGATTTTAAAGTAACGTTCCTTTAGTGCTGGGCTCATAACAGCAGCAAAAATTGTTCCGAGCTGTAAGCTCCAGTGCAGATTTCTGCTGATTGATTCCAGCAGGCCGCAAGTATGTATGTGCCGAGGCTGACAGAATATCGTTCTCTTATTTTATAAGACATTGCTGTTGGGGCCCCGTACGATGAACATGGCAAGGTCTACATCTACCATGGAAACAAGTTTGGCTTGAACACAATTCCTGCTCAGGTACCCAGCAAAGACACACATATTGAATTAAAGCAACTGGTGATAAGCGATTGCATGCACTGGAATCGATTTCTAATTGAGTCAATTCATTTACCTAATTCATTGACTTTTGCAATTGAGTCTAATTCATTGACATTTGCAAGTTGTGCTTTGTTTTATAATATACTGATGCTGGGCGGGATAACGCCGCAGCGGGTAATGCAGATGCTCCACAGACCCAGGTTGGATCCTGACTACAGGTGCTGTCATTACGGAGTTTGCACGTTCTCACGCTGACCGCGTGGGTTTTCTCCGGGTGCTCCGGTTTCCTCCCACATTCTAAAGACATACAGCTTTGTAGGCTAATTGGCCCTGTGTAAATTGATATAGAGTCATAGCCATGGAGTGATACAGCATGGAAACAGGCCCTTCGGCCCAACTTGCTTACACCGGCCAACATGTCCCAGCTACACTAGTCCCACCTGCCTGCATTTGGCCCATATCCCTCCAAACCTGTTCTATCCATGTACCTGTCCAAATGTTTCTTGGTGCACCTAACGTCCCAAGGGTGTAGGATAGAACTAGTGTACAGGTGATCGGTGGTCGGCACGGACCTGATGGGTCAAAGGGCCTGTTTCCACCCTATATCTCTGAACTCTAAATTCTAAACATTTGCCTGAAATGATTGAATAAATAAGTCTGGCTACAGGGGCTGCTGTTTCGGAGATTTAAACTTTAGAATTTTGAGATACAGTGTGGAAACAGGCCCTTCAGCCCACCGAGTCCGCACTGACCAGCGATCACCCCGTACACTGAACCTACACACACACTAGGGACAATTTTCACTATTTACCGAAGCTAATTAACCTACAAACCTGTACATCTTTGGAGTGTGGGAGGAAACTGGAGAAAACCCACGCAGGTCACGGGGAGAACGTGCAAACTCCGTACAGACAGCGCCCGTAGTCAGGATGGAACCCGGGTCTCTGGCGCCGTGAGGCAGCAACTCTACCGCTGCGCCACCGTGCCGCTCTATATTTGTTATATGGACTAAGCCTGCATTTGTTCACAATGTTGGGCCATGTGATGCCAGCCTTGTCTTTGAACAGTGATTCTTGAACCATGCTTCCCTCTCGTAGATAATCGAAGGAGAAACCGTGGGAGTGACCAAGTTCGGGTACTCCATTGACGGAGGAGTAGACATTGATGATAATTCTTACCCAGATATGGTGGTCGGGTCACTCTCTGATTCTGCAGTTCTGTTCAGGTGAGACATCACGGAGAACTCTTTGCCACAAGGGTCGGGGGAGATTGCAGATGTTGAAACCTTTGCAGGGATGCGGGGAAATCACTGGGTGTTGGATCTAGTGAAGGCAGACCCAAAAAGCTGGAGTAACTCAGCGGGTCAGGCAGCATCTCTGGAGAGGAGGAATGGGTGACGTTTCTGGTCGAGACCCTTCTTCAGACTTGAATCTAAAGAAGGGTCTCCACCCAAAATGTCACCCATTCCTTCTCTCCAGAGAAAAGCAGCTAACATGATCAAAGACGTAATCAAAGGAACAGGTTCTTCTCATCATTTATATGGTTTCTGAACGGCACTTCCATAAGCAAAGGTATTGTTCCGATTCACCTCGACCCCATTGCGGACATTGGACTTTGTCTATGGAACTGATGCCCTACATTGTTGCCAACTATTTGATGCACCTGATACCTTTGCTTGAATGATTGCATGCAAAATAAAGATCTTCACTGCACTTAGGTTTATAATTGTCTTGCCACACGTGACAATAATAAACCTAAACCCAACTTCCAACTCCAAGAAGGGAAGCTTGAGAGTGCGCTCAAGGCTATGTTCGCACTCATACGAGGTTGTTGCCAGGACTAGAGGGTGTCAGCTACAGGGAGAGGTTGAGCAGGCTGGGTCTCTATTCCATGGAGCGCAGGAGGATGAGGGGTGATCTTATAGAGGTGTACAAAATCACGAGAGGAATAGATCGGGTAGATGCACAGAGTCTCTTGCCCAGAGTAGGGGAATCGAGGACCAGAGGACATAGGTTCAAGGTGAAGGGGAAAAGATTTAACAGGAATCTGAGGGGTAACTTTTTCACACAAAGGGTGGTGGGTGTATGGAACGAGCTGCCAGAGGAGGTAGTTGAGGCTGGGACTATCCCAACGTTTAAGAAACTATTAGACAGGTACATGGATAGGACAGGTTTGGAGGGATATGGACCAAACGCAAGCAGGTGGGACTAATGTAGATGGGACATGTTGGCCGGTGTGGGCAAGTTGGGCCGAAGGGCCTGTTTCCACGCTGTATCACTCTATGACTCGATGACTATTCCACTATTCCTACCGCAGGAGAAAAGAAGGGAAGAAGATTAGACTTTATTGCCTTTCATCACAGTGAGGAGTGTGGGGAACCACAGTGGTGGATGTTTATGTTAACTTGTATGTAGTTGTGTGTCTTGTTAGGTTTTTTTAATATGGGTGTATGGTAGATCGAATTTCACTGCACCTTCATTGGTACAGGTGACAATAAAACACCTTTGACCCTTTGAATTCTGAATCTTCTGTCTCTTGCCGCAGAGCATGTCCTGTCATTAATGTGACGAACCACATTTACATCAAACCGCAGCAAATTGATCTGGAGTTGGAGAACTGCAGGCTAACGGCGGGCATCTGGTAAGAAACCACATCAACAAGGACAATGGAACCTAACGAGATGTTTCCCTGTAGCTGGGCGGCAGGAAACATCTGCACTGGCTCCTGTCGGGGTCACACAGTCCACTCGCTTTTAAAGGAAATTCCATTACAAGCTCCCGTTTACAAATTCCCCCTCTGGTTACCAGTCCTAATAAGGAGAAAGGAAAACTAGAAGGCCAGGCTTGTGTGGCCTGGTTGAAGCGTTCAAAATGACCAAAGGTTAGATGCGGAGAAAATGTTTCCTGCTGTCGGTGAGATCACAACAAGAGCTGTGAATATAACCAATCCAGTCGGCATTTCTGGGGAAAATTCTTTCTGCGGTGAATGACGGAAATGGATTGAAGGGGAAACTGGGTCTGCACGAGGAAGAAAGAAGGAATTGCAGGAAATGCCGATGGGATGCAACGTGGTGGGAGGAAGTTTGTGTGGGGCGTAAATGTCGGGACAAATGACCCACTTCTATCTGACTGGATATAAAGAGCAGATCCCAGTGGCTCAGCAGTTAAACGCACAGCCCTGCATTTGCAGGAAGGCCAGCAGGTTTGTGCTCCTCTCGAACAGTGAAAGGCCTGGATAGAGTGGACGTGGAGAGGATGTTTCCACTGGTGGGAGAGTCTAGGACTAGAGGGCACAGACTCAGAATTAAAGGTCCTCAGAATTAAAGGACGTGCCTTTCGGAAGGAGATGAGGGGGAATTTCTTTAGCCAGAGGGTGGTGAATCTGTGGAATTCACTGCCACAGACGGCTGTGGAGGCCAAGTTATTGGGTATTTTAAGGTGGAGATTGACAGATTCTTGGTTAGATTAGAATGAAGGAATAGTTTAGTGATTAGTACGGGTGGCAGGGGTTATGGGGAGAAGGCAGGAGAATGGGGTTAGGAGGGAGAGATAGATCAGCCATGATTGAATGGCAGAGTAGACTTGATGGGCCGAATGGCCGAATTCTGCTCCTATCACTTATGACCTTATGAACGTATGAGGGCTAGTACTGAGGACCTGGTCAGAGGTAAAAAACCCTTGTTTGTTGTACACAGCCTTACCTGCGACCCACTATAAATCAGGTGAAAGATTGAGTGGGGAATCTAAAGGGACTGAGATTCTTCCTCTTGCACCTAATGTCATGAAATTGTCAGTCTGTTCTGAAGTCAAAGGAACAGAATAAGTAAGTTCATTTGTCATAGGAACAGAATAAAGGCCATTCGGCCCATTGAGAATGGGTTAGAGATTTCACTGCACGACCACTGCAGGCCCCTGTGGTCAGTCTCAGCACTGGGCTTTCCAGGCTCAGCCTGCCTTTGAGGAATAACAACTAGCGTGGTGTACCCAGAGGTTGCTTGTATCCCGGGAATCATGTCCCGCCAGCTGGCACTGCCTTGGAGGGAGGAGGGACAAAACCCCTCTCCCCCGCCCCTTTCACTTCACGCAGGGCTCCTGTTAATGAGAGAGTGTGGCAGCATTCTTCTCTACCCACATGGGAAAGTGCCCAGTGCCCAGCTTCAGGACAAGGGGTCACAGCTTAAGGATAAGGGGGAAATCCTTTAAAACCGAGATGAGAAGAACTTTTTTCACACAGAGAGTGGTGAATCTCTGGAACTCTCTGCCGCAGAGGGTAGTTGAGGCCACACAGTTCATTGGCTATATTTAAGAGGGAGTCAGATGTGGCCCTTGTGGCTAAGGGGATCAGGGGGTATGGAGAGAAGGCAGGTACGGGATACTGAGTTGGATGATCAGCCATGATCATATTGAATGGCGAATGGTGCAGGCTCGAAGGGCTGAATGGCATCTACTCCTGCACCTAATTTCTATGTTTCTATGTTTCACACTGCGCCCATGATGTACCGCTGAGGAGTAGCAGCAGGAGGGGGGCAGTGGTTGGTCGATGGGGGGTGGGAGTGTGCTGGGACCAGGTAGGGACAGGTGGGGGGGGGTCTGCTGCCACGTGCGGCGGCAGGCAGTAGACAGGAATGCTCGGTGAGCCTTTGTGCCACACACGTGCCAGGCTGGTGAAGCTGGCGTGATGGGGCCACATTTCAAAACACTCCCACCCTGCTTGCAGTGGCCGTGTCCTTCAACCCATTTAAGCTGCACTGGGAGATCTTCCCCATGCGAAAGCTGATGAGTCGCTGCCAACTGCAGCTGGTGCACAGCGAGTGCTCCAGTCACTTGCGCGGGGAGCGGAGCGGAGCCGGAGAGGGCAAGGGTGGCACTGCCCATCAGGCGAGGTGCCCGCTGCTCAGTGCCCCTCCAGGAAGCGACTGAGGAATGGTGCCATGGGACACTGAGGCGAAGGAGGAAATGTGTGCCCTCTCCTGGGTGAGGCCCAGCCATGCCAACGTGAGATGCTGTCAATGAAATGGAAGGCCTCCAATTTCATGGGGTCTTTGCAGTTCATTGGAAAGACATTGCTGATATCAGCTGGCTTGGTGCCCAGCTACAATACTTCAACTTTGCAAAACTGCAGCACACCCACAACCTAACATGTCAACTTCATAAGTCATAGGAGCAGAATTAGGCCATTCAGCCCATCGAGCCTACTCCTCCATTCAATTATTGCTGATCTATTTTTTCTGCTTAACCCCATTCTCCTGCCTTCTCCCCATAACCCTGGACACCCGTCCTAATCAACAATCTACCAATCTCCACTTTAAAAGCACCCATCGACTCGGCCTCCCCAGCAATGAATTCCACAGATTCACCACCCTTTTGCTGAAGGAATTCCTCCCAAACTGGGTGACGTTTCGGGTTGAGACTTCTGAAGGAGGATCTCGACCAAAACGGAATCTGAAGAAGGGTCTCGACCCGAAACGTCACCCATTCCTTCTCTCCAGAGATGCTGCCTGTCTGTCCGGCTGAGTTACTCCAGCTTTTTGTGTTCACACACCTGTTATGCTGCTGCAAATATACATTTCATTGTTCCGTTTTCGGACACATGACAGTAAAACACTCTTCACTTGATTGACCACTTTACCAAGCCAGCCCGCGGCCTCTCCTCAGTGGAGACACAACAGACTGCAGGAGGAACACTCAGCATCTGCAATGGCAGGGAACATTCAACTTTTCACCAGGACTGATGCAAGGTTTAGGCCGTATACATTGACCATTCCTTTACATCCACGGATGGTCTGGCAGAGCAGATTGTTGGACTGCAATGAAGTCCAACCCTGCACAACCCTGCCTCCAGAAATCAATTGATTGAATTGATTGAAAGATACAGCACGGCAACAGGCCCTTCGGCCCGCCGAGTCCATGCTGACCATCAATCACCCGTTCACACAAATCCCACTTTTGCATCGATTCCTTACACACTAGGGGCAATTTACAGAGGTCAATTTGTTCCGTTTACTTTAGAGATACATTGTGGAAACAGGCCCTTCGGCCCACCGAGTCCATGCTGGCCAGCGATCACCGCACACTAGTTCTATCTTGCACACACTAGGGACAGTTTAACAAAAGCCAATTAACCTACAAGCTTGCACATGTTTGGAGTGTGGGCGGAAACCGGAGCACCCGGAGAAAACCCACGCAGTCACGGGGAGAAGGTACAAACTACGTACAGACGGCACCCGTAGTCGGGGTGGAACCCGGGTCTCTGGCGCTGTGAGGCAGCAACACTACCCGCTGCGCCACCGTGCCGCGCCAAATCTCCGCTGATCCTTGCACAAGTCTCTCAGTCGTGGCCAGTCAAGCATGGTCCTGGCTCTCTCATGCAGCTGGGTGGGGGGTGTGCAGAGATGGGGACTTTGAGTCCAACGAGCCTGACTCTCCGATGAGCATCCCCGCCTGTGGGACAGCGCAATTATTGTGTCTTCCTTTCCCATCCTGGGCCACTGGGTTTGGGAGACTCCAATGCCCTTTTTCATTTTGTTTCAAATCAGTGTTAAGGCCCTGTCCCACTTTCCCGAGTTAGTCACGAACTCTCCCGAGTTTTCCACTTGATTCGAACTCGGGGAATGTTGGTAGCGAGCTCGTAGGAGGCCGTAGATGTTTCCTAGCGGCTCGTAATGCCAGCCGTAGGAACTCGGGGCATCAGGTAAGTCAGGACGATTTTTCAACATGTTGATAAATGTCTACAAGTAAATAAATAGCCCTGAGTACCTACGAATGGCTATTACCGTAATTCTCCGAGTTCGAATCAATGGGGAAAACTCGGGAGAGTTCGGGAGTAACTCGGGGAAGTGGGACAGGGCCTTTAAGGGGCAGGGGCAGGGACAGGAATAGGAATGGGGCCACAGATAAGCTATAATCTCATTCAATGGCGGAGGCCTGTACCTGTCTGCAACTTAATGCTTCCCAAGGATGTCGGAGGTGGGACCGTGGAATTATCCCCCTTAACTCTTGACTCTTCCGACCAGCTTTTCCAGAGCTGATCCCAGTCTTGTAATCTCCCCGGCAAAGTGGATTTACATCCATCGACAGCAGAGAGGTTGGGATGGAGACTGGGTGTTGCCAGTGAACGCAGTGGATGGTCAAAGCTACGGCTTGTAGACCTCCTGCTGGCAATGAAAGGGCAGATTACGGAGCGCTTGAAAAATCCGGAACGATGCTCCATGTTGTACACCTCTCCATGGTAGACAGGGGGACGAATGAGTCTGGAGTCACTCTCTGGATTCCCTGTGATGGATATGACTGTCGAGACAAGCGTGATCCTGTGGTTGGTTGCGTGGTACCTTGTCTCACTCCTCTGACTATCCAAGGCGCAAATTGCAAAACAGAGATGTGGACTCATGTGGCGGTGCAGGCTCGAAGGGCCGAATGGTCTACTCCTGCACCTAATTTCTATGTTTCTATGATCATCTAAAATCAGTACCCCAGTCCTGCTATTTCCCCATATCCCTTGATTCCGTTTGCCCTCGGAGCTAAATCTAACTCTCCTCCATCCAGGGACCCCAGCAGCCTTTCCAGGTGCGACCTCACCTCCTCTCACCTCATCTACTGCCTCTGCTGTTCCTCATGTGACCTCCTGTACATCGGCAAGACCAAGCGTCGACCCAGCGGCCGTTTCACTTCACATTTGCGCTCGCTCCGCCAAGACCTGCTGGATCTCCCGGCTGCTCAGCACTTTAACTCCCCCTCCCATTCCCACACTGACCATTGCGTCCTCGACCTCCTCCATTGCAGAGTGAGGATAGATGCAAACTGGAGGAACAGCATCTCATGTTCCACTTGGGCAGCTTACACCCCAGCGGTATGAATACTGACCCCCAATTTTAGGTAACTTCTACAAACACCTCCCACGCCCCTCGACTCACTCTCCGCCCCCTCATTTCAGCCAGTTCCTCAGTTCATGTAACCCTCTAACCGTCCTGAGCCAACAATCAGCCTATCAGGGAACCTCTCTGCCTGAGGTCATCTGTTGCCAGCCTTGATTTGTCCTGGTTTTTTCTCACTTCCAGATCCACCTCACCCCCCCCTCCCTCCACTCCAATCTGTCTGAAGAAGAGTCCCGACCCAAAGCGTCACCTATCCATGTTCTCCACAGATGCTGCCTGACCCGCTGAGTTACTCCAGCACTCTGTGAAACGTCACCTATCCATGTTCTCCACAGATGCTGCCTGACCCACTGAGTTACTCCAGCACTCTGTGAAACATCACCTATCCATGTTCTCCACAGATGCTGCCTGACCCGCTGAGTTACTCCAGCACTCTGTGAAACGTCACCTATCCATGTTCTCCACAGATGCTGCCTGACCCGCTGAGTTACTCCAGCACTCTGTGAAACGTCACCTATCCATGTTCTCCACAGATGCTGCCTGTCCCGCTGAGTTACTCCAGCACTCTGTGAAACGTCACCTATCCATGTTCTCCACAGATGCTGCCTGACCCGCTGAGTTACTCCAGCACTCTGTGAAACGTCACCTATCCATGTTCTCCACAGATGCTGCCTGACCCGCTGAGTTACTCCAGCACTCTGTGAAACGTCACCTATCCATGTTCTCCACAGATGCTGCCTGACCCGCTGAGTTACTCCAGCACTCTGTGAAACGTCACCTATCCATGTTCTCCACAGATGCTGCCTGACCCGCTGAGTTACTCCAGCACTCTGTGAAACGTCACCTATCCATGTTCTCCACAGATGCTGCCTGACCCGCTGAGTTACTCCAGCACTCTGTGAAACGTCACCTATCCATGTTCTCCACAGATGCTGCCTGACCCACTCAGTTATGGTGCAGCAGCATCTATGGAGCTAAGGAAATAGGCAACGTTTCGGGCCGAAATCCTTCTGGAAATAGGCAACGTTTCGGGCCGAAACCCTTGCGGGTTTCGGCCCGAAACGTTGCCTATTTCCTTAGCTCCATAGATGCTGCCTGACCCGCTGAGTTACTCCAGCACTCTGTGAAACGTCACCTATCCATGTTCTCCACAGATGCTGCCTGACCCGCTGAGTTACTCCAGCACTCTGTGAAACGCCACCTATCCATGTTCTCCACAGATGCTGCCTGACCCGCTGAGTTACTCCAGCACTCTGTGAAACGTCACCTATCCTTGTTCTCCACAGATGCTGCCTGACCCGCTGAGTTACTCCAGCACTCTGTGAAACGTCACCTATCCATGTTCTCCACAGATGCTGCCTGACCCGCTGAGTTACTCCAGCACTTGGTGTCTGTCTTCTGCCTTCTATTGTGCATTGAAGAGCCCGCACAGATTCCAGCGTACATCCACACAGCATCTTCTCAGCTCTGCTCCCCTAGATTGTCACCTGCAAAACATCCGAGGCTGAGCATCGCAGGTCTGAAATGAAGCAATGCTACTAGCTGCAGCGCGCTTCACCAGTCAAAGTGCGGCCCGCTGATTCGCTGCTGGATTAGGACATGCCTGTTGCCGTTGAATCTTAGGAAGTGAGGGCAGGTTAGGAATCCACAGTGTTAACGATGATATGTCCCTGCTTGTTTATGTTCTAATTGACAATGTTTTTTTCTGTCCCACAGTATTGATGTCAGGGCCTGCTTCCTTTATAGATCGAAGCCTGAATCCTACAACCCCAGGATTGGTAAGTTCAACAGCAGAATTGCCCGAGCCGTCCATGTAGTGTTTCAAACAAAATGGGGTAATGGGGATTTCATGAAGCATTAACTTGTGTGGACATCCACGTGCCAAATGGGCTGAGCAGGTGCCCAGTGCCAGGGGTGCGGAACCTTGAAGGTTTGCCATTGAGAAAAATGTTGTTGAGGTCAATCATTTCCCGACACCTCTCTGGGCATTGCAGCAGCGAGTGTTACAGGGAAGGAAATAACCTGGCCATGTAGAAATCAGTAGCGTCTCATAAAATGTTCAAAAGTTCTGTACATGGTGCAGATTCCTGTGAAGCGCTGTAATGGTTGTTCAGTTGGCAAAGGCAGCAGCAATTCTTTGTGCATGGCAAAACTCTTGCGAACGGCAATAAGTCAAACGGCTGTTTGATCTATTTTGTGTGAAGGATGAAGGTGCTGGCGCTAAAGACAGGTCTCTTTTCTAGTAACGCAGCGCACTTTGTGAGCGGACTATGTGCATGTATTCTGTCGAGTGGCTTTGAGCTGACATCATTCTGAGTCCACGGCAAGTCTGCTGGCAACTGGGCCAAGCCTGCACTTGCCGAGGAACCGTGTGTTGCCGGCGGCATTGCCAGGTCCCCGCTGGCAGCCGATGGAGCAGTTGTGGAGTGGCGGGAAGGAACTCAAAACTTTGCCTGCCATTTGCACACCCCTGCTCGGGCTATCAGGCTGCAGGGTCTCTCTGAGGAGCACTGCTTTACGGTGGTGTGGCACGGCGGCCAGGCTTTGCCATCTACTCCGGGCACAGCTGGCAGTGTCGAGCAGTTACATCCCGCAGAACAGAATCCTGCATCCTCGTGGAGCTGGTCTGGTGGAGTAACCACGAGGATGTTGTAACTGTGCATTGCACCCCTTCTGCTTCATGGAAGCTTGCCTTTGGGACTCTGCTGCTTGGCACCCTACCGGGCAGCCTCATGGGGAATGGGTCACCCCCTCCAGAGGGCAGTGCCCTCCTTCATAATGCCAGCAACTGCATTCAGTGAGTAGTGTGTGGGGGAACAACATGCCATTGTACACCTGAGTGTGGCGTTCAGCCTGTGCTTTCCCCGAGTTACTCCCTAAGTCTTCCTCCTGCAGCCTCTCACTTTTCAAAGCACGCGCCAAAACGTGTGCGCGAAAGTTACATGACGTTTTGCAGGCAAAGGCAGGCGCCATTCCGCGCAAAGCAAGATCCCACGAAAGTGGTGGCAAGGTGCATTTTTGCCGCGCTGTGCTGAAGAGGGAACGAGACCTCCCCGTTCTTAACTGCGCAATTAGCGTGGAATTTTTAGCATCCATTTTGGCGGCTTTGGTGCTTGTACCGACAAGCCTCTTGCGTAGACGTGAGAGCGCCAAGCGGGCAGATTTTCCTTATCGGCAAGAATTGATTCAAGATGGCGCTAAAGGTCACGTGTCTGCCGCTCCCTGCCTGGAACGCGAGTGGGAAGGTGGTTGGCAAAATCATATCCAATCCCTTCCCCAACCAGGCTTGATCGAGGTAGGACTGCCCTTGTGTAGGAAGCAACTGCAGATGCTGGTTTACACTGAAGATTGACACAGAGTGCTGGAGTAACTCAGCGGGTCAGGCAGCATCTGTGGAGAACATGGATAGGTGACGTTTCACAGAGTGCTGGAGTAACTCAGCGGGTCAGGCAGCATCTGTGGAGAACATGGATAGGTGACGTTTCACAGAGTGCTGGAGTAACTCAGCGGGTCAGGCAGCATCTGTGGAGAACATGGATAGGTGACGTTTCACAGAGTGCTGGAGTAACTCAGCGGGTCAGGCAGCATCTGTGGAGAACATGGATAGGTGACGTTTCACAGAGTGCTGGAGTAACTCAGCGGGTGCAGCAGCATCTATGGAGCTAAGGAAATAGGTAACGTTTCGGGCCGAAACCCGGAAGGGTTTCGGCCCAAAACGTTGCCTATTTCCAGAAGGGTTTCGGCCCGAAACGTTGCCTATTTCCTTAGCTCCATAGATGCTGCTGCACCATAACTCAGTGGGTCAGGCATGCTTTGGGGAGAACATGGATAGGTGACGTTTCGGGCCTGGAGACTCTCAGTCGTGAAGAAGTGTCTCGATCCGAAACGTCACCTATTCCTTTTGACCCACTGAGATACTCCAGCATTTTGCGTCTATCTTTGGATTACCCTTGATTCATTGTAGGTTATCTTTTATTTGCAAACAACTTTTAGATGCTTTGTTGTTTTAATAAATAGTTCAATTTTGTTAAAAAATTGCACTTATTAAATAAACATATTAGCTTGGGCGTTGAAGGAGTGTGAGCATTACCCATGGTTTCGGTGAAGGGTGCCTCTGGTGAAGCCAATCCAGAGGTGACTGTGAACAAACGTGTCCAGTGGTGTATTGTCACTCGTGGCAGTCGTTGAACCGTGTGCTTGTCTTTGTTGCTTGCAGTTCTCGGCTTCGCAATTGAGGCCGACTCGCCGGAGGTCGAAGGTCAGACGAGGAGGCCCCCCCGCGTGACCTTTCTGAAGAGGGGTCCTAGCGACGCGGAGAACCAATACACCGGTGAAGTGGTCCTCCGGAGGCAGTCGCAGCTCAACTGTGTCAACGTCACCATGAAGCTGCGGGTAAGGAGGAAAGCTGGAGGTGGCACTGGCCAGGTGGCATAGTGGTATGCTCGGGGGCATGAGCACAGTGGGTGGTATAGGCGTGGGAGAGGGGTGCCCGGGTATGGGTACAGGGGGTGTACAGGCATGGGGGAGGAGTACTGGAGTACAGGGGGTGTACATAGAAACATAGAAATTAGGTGCAGGAGTAGAGGCCATTCGGCCCTTCGAGCCTGCACCATTCGCCATTCAATATGATCATGGCTGATCATCCAACTCAGTATCCTGTACCTGCCTTCTCTCCATACCCCCTGATCCCCTTAGCCACAGGGGCCACATCTAACTCCCTCTTAAATATAGCCAATGAACTGTGGCCTCAACTACCTTCTGTGGCAGAGAGTTCCAGAGATTCACCACTCTCTGTGTGAAAAAAGTTCTTCTCATCTCGGTTTTAAAGGATTTCCCCCTTATCCTTAAGCTGGAGGTGGCACTGGCCAGGTGGCATAGTGGTATGCTCAGGGGCATGAGCACAGTGGGTGGTATAGGCGTGGGAGAGGGGTGCCAGGGTATGGGTACAGTGGGTGTATGGATGTGGCGTGTAAGGAGTACTGGAGTACAGGGGGTGTACGGGCATGGGGGAGGAGTACTGGAGTACAGGGGGTGTACGGGCATGGGGGAGGAGTACTGGAGTACAGGGGGAGTACGGGCATGGGGGGAGGAGTACTGGAGTACAGGGGGAGTACGGGCATGGGGGAGGAGTACTGGAGTACAGGGGGTGTACGGGCATGGGGGGGAGGAGTACTGGAGTACAGGGGGTGTACGGGCATGGGGGAGGAGTACTGGAGTACAGGGGGTGTATGGGCATGGGGGAGGAGTACTGGAGTACAGGGGGTGTACGGGCATGGGGGAGGAGTACTGGAGTACAGGGGGAGTACGGGCATGGGGGAGGGAGTACTGGAGTACATGGGGGGGGAGTACGGGCATGGGGGAGGAGTACTGGAGTACAGGGGGTGTACGGGCATGGGGGAGGAGTACTGGAGTACAGGGGGTGTACGGGCATGGGGGGGGAGTACTGGAGTACAGGGGGTGTACGGGCATGGGGGGAGTACTGGAGTACAGGGGGTGTACGGGCATGGGGGGGAGTACTGGAGTACAGGGGGTGTACGGGCATGGGGGAGGAGTAGAGGAGTACAGGGGGTGTACGGGCATGGGGGGAGGAGACTAGAGGAGTACATGGGGGGGGTGTACGGGCATGGGGGCGGAGTACTGGAGTACAGGGGGTGTAGGGGCATGGGGGGGGAGGAGTACTGGAGTACAGGTGGTGTAGGGCATGGGGGAGGAGTACTGGAGTACAGGGGGTGTACGGGCATGGGGGAGGAGTACTGGAGTACAGGGGGTGTACGGGCATGGGGGAGGAGTACTGGAGTACAGGGGGTGTACGGGCATGGGGGAGGAGTACTGCACTGACTGTAGGCATGGATAGGCATTAGGAAGAGGGAAGCTGCTGATTACTATTGCTTGGGTTGACAGGAGAACATCAGAGACAAGCTGCGACACATCCCAGTCACGTTGACGTACTTGATCAAGGATGCCAAACGCACGAGGAAGCAGGCTGACAGGCAGCTGGCGCACTTGATGCCTGTCTTAAATGCTGATGTTTCTCACACATTGCGGGAAGAGGTGGGTGCACCTGTGTCTTCTGCACTGGAGCTGCACAAGGCTGCCTGTGGGATTTCAGAATGTAAATGCAGTGGGTTGACTCGGATTGATTCATGAGGACAAGGTGATGGCAGAGTCCCGGATGGAATCTCAAGACTTTCTCGAATCCCACCATGCCGATGGGGGAGTTCAAATTATTAATGAAATAAATTTATAAATATCAATAACAAATTTATACATTTGTATTTTCGGGTGACACGGTGGCGCAGCGGTAGAGTTGCTGCCTCGGTGCCAGAAACCCGGGTTCCATCCCTGGAAAGGCCTGTTCCCGTGCTGTATCTCTAAACTAAACTAAACTAAACTCCAATGATGATTATTGTGAAAATACCAGATCCGTGATCGATGGTCGGCATGGACTCGGTGGGCCGAAGGGCCCGTTTCCTTGTTGCAACTCTAAACTGTTGTCTGCTTAACCAAAGTCCTTTGGAGCAAACCTGCCACCCACATCTGGTCTGGCCTGTGTTCATTTCTAAATGCTCTTTGAAATACCCCAGCAAGCCACTTCCTTCAGGGGCAATTTGAAGTTGATTAAAAACTGCTCGCCTTCTGTGTCCCATATATGACCGGGCTATCCCTGCGGCCACTCACCACAAATAGTTTGAAGAGATCGATTTATTGATGTGTCGGAAGGAACTGCAGATGCTGGTTCAATCCGAAGATAGACACAAAAAGCTGGAGTAACTCAGCGGGACAGGCAGTATCTCTGGAGAGAAGGAATGGGTGGCATTTCGGGTCGACCTTCCCTCCGGAGATGCTGCCTGTCCCGCTGAGTTACTCCAGCTTTTTGTGTCTATCTTTAATTGATTGATGAACTGATACTTTATTATCACACGTGAGATGCCAAAGTGAAACTCTTTGGTTTGCGTACATACACAGAGTATGCAAAGAGGCGCCAAGGTCCTCGACTGGCCTCCGGCACCCACCGGGGGCCACATCCATGGGCAGAGTTAGTGACTGCCTTCAGTGAAGTGCACGGGTCTTTTCTGGTGCGTTTCTTGCTGTGGTTTCTACATTAAGCAAGAATGACCTGCGTTGCCACAGAACTTCTCATCAACTCGGAGGCCTTTAGAGCCAATTAAATATCCTGCAAGCATAGTTGTATTGAAATTGGGATATATGCAGGAACTAAGCATTGAGATATTCACAACAGCCTCCGACAAACGGCCTTGAGCTGTTGGCCTGCTGGTCTGTTTTACCCATCCGCCCGGCCAGGGCTTGTAGAATTCTCCTGCTCCTCTCTCCAAGAGACCATGGTGTTTTTCATGCCCACCTGTAGATGGTAGAAAGATTTGCCCATTCGTTCTAAAGGTGGCGAGAGTGTGGAGCTCCCTCAGTATTGCGCTGGGATCTAAAGGCAGTTGAGTATCAGAGCCTCAAACCTACTGACCAAGACGGCCTTCAAGGCTGCCAGAGCCACTGCGTCAGACTTTAATGGTCACCAATCTAACTGTACTTTGCTCCTGTTGTGTGCTTGCAGGTGAATTTCCTGAGGGAAGGCTGTGGTGCTGATAAGATTTGTCAGAGCAACCTACAGTTGAAGTATAGATTTGGCACCCGGCTGAACGATGCCTTCCAGCCATTGCCACTGTAAGAACGGTTTCTTTCCTCAGATATTCTTATCTGTATCTGCAGCATTGTTTATGTTGCTATCTCACTTACTTCCTCTCGCACTGTTCCGACTCATTTCGTGGGAAATTACAGGACAAAGCCTCAGAGATTAAATGTGTAGGAAGGAACTGCAGATGCTGGTTTAAACCGAAGATAGACACATAATGCCAGGGTCTGTGAAAAGAAGAAACGGGTGACGTTTCGGGTCTTCAGACTGAGAGTCAGGAGAAAGGGAAACGAGAGATATAGAAGGTGATAGAAACATAGAAACATAGAAACATAGAAATTAGGTGCAGGAGTAGGCCATTCGGCCCTTCGAGCCTGCACCGCCATTTAATATGATCATGGCTGATCATCCAACTCAGTATCCCGTACCTGCCTTCTCTCCATACCCTCTGATCCCCTTGGCCACAAGGGCCACATCTAACTCCCTCTTAAATATAGCCAATGAACTGGCCTCATCTACCCTCTATGGCAGAGAGTTCCAGAGATTCACCACTCTCTGTGTGAAAAAAAGTTCTCCTCATCTCGGTTTTAAAGGATTTCCCCCTTATCTTTAAGCTGTGACCCCTTGTCCTGGACTTCCCCAACATCGGGAACAATCTTCCTGCATCTAGCCTGTCCAACCCCTTAAGAATTTTGTAAGTTTCTATAAGATCCCCTCTCAATCTCCTAAATTCTGGTGATGTGGAGAGATATAGAACAAATGGATGAAAAGTAACGATGATAAAGGAAAGAAGCTGTTTGCTGGGTGTGAACAAGAAACTGGTGGGACTTGGGTGGGGGAGGGATGGAGAGAGAGAGAGGGAGTGCAGGGGTTACTTGAAGTTAGAGACATCAATATTCATACCACTGGGCAAAATATGAGATGCTGTTCCTCCAATTTGCGCTGGGCCTCACTCTGACAATGGAGGAGGCCCAGGACAGAAAGGTCAGCATGGGAAATGGGAATTAACGTGTTTGGCAACCGGGAGATCAGGCAGGTCCAGGCGGGCTGAGCGAAGGTGTTCAGCGAAACGATCGCTCAGTCTGCGTTTGGTCTCGCCGATGTACAAGAGTCCACATCTTGAACAACTGATACAGCAGATGAGGTTGGAGGAGGTACAAGTGAATCTCAGCCTAACCTGAAAGGACTGTCGGGTCCCTGGACAGAGTCGAGGGAGGAGATATAGGGACAGGTGTTGCATGTTGCGCAGTTATTAGGGGGTATTGGCAACAGGGAGATGTTGGACAAACTTGGATTGTTTTCTCTGGAACGATAGAGGCTGAGGGGAGACCCAATAGAAACATAGAAATTAGGTGCAGGAGTAGGCCATTCGGCCCTTCGAGCCTGCACCATTCAATATGATCATGGCTGATCATCCAACTCAGTATCCCATCCCTGCCTTCTCTCCATACCCCCTAATCCCCTTAGCCACAAGGGCCACATCTAACTCCCTCTTAAATATAGCCAATGAACTGGCCTCGACTACCCTCTGCGGCAGAGAGTTCCAGAGATTCACCACTCTCTGACGATACTGATGTCTAAGCGACATTTCGATAGGCTAATGGATGTATGGTGGGATATGGATCACAAGCATGCAGACATGAGTTGGCCTTGGAATCATTGTTCGGCACAGACGCTGTGAGCCGAAGGGCCTGTTACTGTACTCTTCTATGTTCCATCTTTCATTCTGCACCATAAAGCTGATACTTCTCGATATTGTGAAGGAGTAGGTGACAGACAAGACTGCAACTGTGGGTGTAGCCTTGCCTGAAGGGCAGTGGGTTGAGTTATTTATCATGTGCCATCTTTATTGCAGAGATGAACAAGGAAGGCAAGTGTTCTCCCTCAGTGACCAGGAGGACATTGCATTGGAGATCACCGTCACCAACTTCCCGACTGACCCCAGGAACCCGAGTAAAGATGGAGACGACGCACACGAGGCCGTTCTCACGGCAAACTTCCCCGACACACTCTCCTACTCTGCTTTCCGATCATCTCAGGTACCAGTTCCCCACTTGAGTAACTCAGCGGGTCAGGCAGCATCTGTGTGGAGAACATGGATAGGTGACGTTTCACAGAGTGCTGGAGTAACTCAGCTGGTCAGGCAGCATCTGTGTGGAGAACATGGATAGGTGACGTTTCACAGAGTGCTGGAGTAACTCAGCGGGTCAGGCAGCATCTATGGAGCTAAGGAAATAGGCAACGTTTCGGGCCAAAACCCGTAAGGGTTTCGACCCGAAACGTTGCCTATTTCTAGAAGGATTTCGGCCCGAAACGTTGCCTATTTCCTTAGCTCCATAGATGCTGCTGCACCATAACTGAGTGGGTCAGGCAGCATCTGTGGAGAACATGGATAGGTGACGTTTCACAGAGTGCTGGAGTAACTCAGCGGGTCAGGCAGCATCTGTGGAGAACATGGATAGGTGACGTTTCACAGAGTGCTGGAGTAACTCAGCGGGTCAGGCAGCATCTGTGTGGAGAACATGGATAGGTGACGTTTCACAGAGTGCTGGAGTAACTCAGCGGGTCAGGCAGCATCTGTGGAGAACATGGATAGGTGACGTTTCACAGAGTGCTGGAGTAACTCAGCGGGTCAGGCAGCATCTATGGAGCTAAGTGACTGGGGTGTGGGTGGGCCGGGTGTCAGACACACACGGTGGCCCAGCGGTAGAGTTGCTACCTTACAGCACTCGCAGCGTCAGAGTACCGGGTTCAATCCCAACTACGGGCGCTGTCTGTACGGAGTTTGCACGTTCTCCCCGTGACCCGCGTGGGTTTTTCCCCCGAGATCTTCGGTTTCCTCCCACACTCAAAAGACGTGCAGGTTTGTAGGTGAATTGGCTTTGGTATAAGTGTAAATTGTCCCGAGTGTGTGTAGGATAGTGTTATTGTGTGGGGATCGCTGGTCGGCGCGGACTCGGTGGGCTGTTTCTGCACTGTATCTCTAAACAAAACTAAACTAAAATGCCTGTGTTGCCACATCATGCCAATGGGCACAGGTTCAGTAAAAACATGTCATTCACACCAACGTAACAATGATACAGGAAACAGGCCATTGTTAGCTGTGGGCTAGGTGAAAATGAGTTACAAACAACGAGACTCAACAAGATGACTTTGAAACTAACACAACAACTTGGCTGGGGGAGGGATGGAGGGCGAGGGAATGCAAGGGCTAGTTAGAGAGATCAATATTAATCCTTGCAAAAGTCCATTTCACCTACGTACCGTTATGTTTGAAAAATAATTTGCTCCTGAATGACCTTTCTGTATATTAATGGTGTCCGGAGTTGCACTATTACAAGGATGCCTTTAAGATGGATCAAGACAAGGAAATTGAAATAGTTTCTCCACATCTCTCCTTGCAAATACTTTCTTAACTGGGGAAAAGAACCCCAGCCATTCCTAATAGCTACAACCTCTCAGTTCTGGCATGATTTTCTGCCAGGATACTGGGCCTATAATGGGCCTCAGATGTCCCAACATCGAGCCAAGTCACCGCACAGCCCAAGAAGCATTCTCTTCACTTAACTGTTTCGCACATTCTATTCGTGTGTTTAACACAATATCTGAGTGAAACTCTCCACTGGAGAGGAAATTAGAGAGTTACTTAGTCTTCTCAAAAGGATTGACCCCACCTGAACCCTTTATCTCCGAACCACAGTGTCCTGATTACTGATCGCCTTGGCTTAGACTTCCGCGCTCTTTCAAAGGAAGAAAGGCCACAAGCAGTATTGAACGCAGCAATTGGTGCAGCGGGTAGAGCCGCTGCCTCACAGCGTCGGAGTCCCTGGATCATTCCTGACTACGGGTGC